>NC_091310.1:4663131-4798798 GCF_038502225.1 Cherax quadricarinatus | reverse complement strand
AACCACAAACATTATGTTATTCAAAAATTATACATGTATCAAGCTGTATCACGCTGCACCAAGCTGCACCAAGCTGCACCAAGCTGCACCAAGCTGCACCAAGCTGCACCAAGCTGCACCAAGCTGCACCAAGCTGCACCAAGCTGCACCAAGCTGCAACAAGCTGCACCAAGCTGCACCAAGCTGCACCAAGCTGCACCAAGCTGCACCAAGCTGCACCAAGCTGCAACAAGCTGCACCAAGCTGCACCAAACTGCCCCAAGCTGCACCAAGCTGCACCAAGCTGCAACAAGCTGCAACAAGCTGCACCAAGCTGCACCAAACTGCACCAAGCTGCAACAAGCTGCACCAAGCTGCACCAAGCTGCACCAAGCTGCACCAAGCTGCACCAAGCTGCACCAAGCTGCACCAAGCTGCAACAAGCTGCACCAAGCTGCACCAAACTGCCCCAAGCTGCACCAAGCTGCACCAAGCTGCAACAAGCTGCAACAAGCTGCACCAAGCTGCACCAAACTGCACCAAGCTGCAACAAGCTGCACCAAGCTGCACCAAGCTGCACCAAGCTGCAACAAGTTGCAACAAGCTGCACCAAGCTGCACCAAACTGCACCAAGCTGCACCAAGCTGCAACAAGCTGCAACAAGCTGCACCAAGCTGCACCAAACTGCCCCAAGCTGCACCAAGTTGCATCAAGCTGCACCAAGCTGCACCAAGCTGCACCAAGCTGCACCAAGCTGCAACAAGCTGCAACAAGCTGCACCAAGCTGCACCAAACTGCCACAAGCTGCACCAAGCTGCACCAAGTTGCATCAAGCTGCACCAAGCTGCATCAAGTTGCATCAAGCTGCACCAAGCTGCATCAAGCTGCACCAAGCTGCATCAAGTTGCATCAAGCTGCACCAAGCTGCATCAAGCTGCACCAAGCTGCATCAAGTTGCATCAAGCTGCACCAAGCTCCATCAAGTTGCATCAAGTTGCATCAAGTTGCATCAAGCTGCACCAAGCTGCATCAAGTTGCATCAAGCTGCACCAAGCTGCATCAAGCTGCACCAAGCTGCATCAAGTTGCATCAAGCTGCACCAAGCTGCATCAAGCTGTACCAAGCTTCATCAAGTTGCATCAAGCTGCACCAAGCTGCATCAAGTTGCATCAAGCTGCACCAAGCTGCATCAAGTTGCATCAAGTTGCATCAAGCTGCACCAAGCTGCATCAAGTTGCATCAAGCTGCACCAAGCTGCACCAAGCTGCATCAAGTTGCATCAAGCTGCACCAAGCTGCATCAAGTTGCATCAAGCTGCACCAAGCTGCATCAAGCTGCATCAAGTTGCATCAAGCTGCACCAAGCTGCATCAAGTTGCATCAAGTTGCATCAAGCTGCACCAAGCTGCATCAAGTTGCATCAAGCTGCACCAAGCTGCACCAAGCTGCATCAAGTTGCATCAAGCTGCACCAAGCTGCATCAAGTTGCATCAAGCTACACCAAGCTGCATCAAGCTGCACCAAGCTGCATCAAGTTGCATCAAGCTGCACCAAGCTGCATCAAGTTGCATCAAGCTGCACCAAGCTGCATCAAGCTGCACCAAGCTGCATCAAGTTGCATCAAGCTGCACCAAGCTGCATCAAGCTGCACCAAGCTGCATCAAGTTGCATCAAGCTGCACCAAGCTGCATCAAGTTGCATCAAGCTGCACCAAGCTGCATCAAGTTGCATCAAGCTGCACCAAGCTGCACCAAGTTGCATCAAGTTGCATCAAGCTGCACCAAGCTGCATCAAGTTGCATCAAGCTGCACCAAGCTGCATCAAGTTGCATCAAGTTGCATCAAGCTGCACAAAGCTGCACCAAGCTGCATCAAGTTGCATCAAGCTGCACCAAGCTGCACCAAGCTGCATCAAGTTGCATCAAGCTGTACCAAGCTGCACCAAGCTGCTTCAAGCTGCACCAAGCTGCATCAAGCTGCACCAAGCTGCACCAAGCTGCACCAAGCTGCACCAAGCTGCACCAAGCTGCACCAAGCTGCACCAAGCTGCATCAAGTTGCATCAAGCTGCACCAAGCTGCACCAAGCTGCACCAAGCTGCACCAAGCTGCACCAAGCTGCACCAAGCTGCACCAAGCTGCATCAAGTTGCATCAAGCTGCATCAAGTTGCATCAAGCTGCACCAAGCTGCACCAAGCTGCATCAAGTTGCATCAAGCTGCACCAAGCTGCACCAAGCTGCATCAAGCTGCTCCAAGCTGCACCAAGCTGCACCAAGCTGCATCAAGTTGCATCAAGCTGCACCAAGCTGCACCAAGCTGCATCAAGTTGCATCAAGCTGTACCAAGCTGCACCAAGCTGCTTCAAGCTTCACCAAGCTGCATCAAGCTGCAATAAGCTGCACCAAGCTGCACCAAGCTGCACCAAGCTGCACCAAGCTGCACCAAGCTGCACCAAGCTGCACCAAGCTGCATCAAGTTGCATCAAGCTGCACCAAGCTGCACCAAGCTGCACCAAGCTGCACCAAGCTGCACCAAGCTGCACCAAGCTGCATCAAGTTGCATCAAGCTGCATCAAGTTGCATCAAGCTGCACCAAGCTGCACCAAGCTGCATCAAGTTGCATCAAGCTGCATCAAGCTGCTCCAAGCTGCACCAAGCTGCACCAAGCTGCATCAAGTTGCATCAAGCTGCACCAAGCTGCACCAAGCTGCATCAAGTTGCATCAAGCTGCACCAAGCTGCACCAAGCTGCACCAAGCTGCATCAAGTTGCATCAAGCTGCACCAAGCTGCACCAAGCTGCACCAAGTTGCATCAAGCTGCACCAAGCTGCATCAAGTTGCATCAAGCTGCACCAAGCTGCACCAAGCTGCACCAAGCTGCATCAAGCTGCACCAAGCTGCATCAAGCTGCACCAAGCTGCACCAAGCTGCATCAAGTTGCATCAAGCTGCACCAAGCTGCACCAAGCTGCATCAAGTTGCATCAAGCTGCACCAAGCTGCACCAAGCTGCACCAAGTTGCATCAAGCTGCACCAAGCTGCATCAAGTTGCATCAAGCTGCACCAAGCTGCACCAAGCTGCACCAAGCTGCATCAAGCTGCACCAAGCTGCATCAAGCTGCACCAAGCTGCACCAAGCTGCATCAAGTTGCATCAAGCTGCACCAAGCTGCACCAAGCTGCACCAAGCTGCATCAAGCTGCACCAAGCTGCATCAAGCTGCACCAAGCTGCATCAAGCTGCACCAAGCTGCACCAAGCTGCACCAAGCTGCATCAAGCTGCACCAAGCTGCATCAAGCTGCACCAAGCTGCATCAAGCTGCATCAAGCTGCACCAAGCTGCACCAAGCTGCATCAAATGCTAAACTTACTAACAACAACAATAATATTTGCTTTGCAAGGATACACATGGAGATTGAAGTCAACGTATTAGCTACTTCTTAGCTTATTGCAAGATAATCATGTTATTTCTTAGCTTATTCCAAGATCATCATGTTATTTCTTAGCTTATTGCAAGATAATCATGCTATTCCTTAGCTTATTGCAAGATAATCATGCTATTTCTTAGCTTATTGCAAGATAATCATGCTACTTCTTAGCTTATTGCAAGATAATCATGTTATTTCTTAGCTTATTGCAAGATCATCATGTTATTTCTTAGCTTTTTGCAAGATAATCATGCTATTTCTTAGCTTATTGCAAGATAATCATGCTATTTCTTAGCTTATTGCAAGATAATCATGCTATTTCTTAGCTTATTGCAAGATAATCATGCTATTTCTTAGCTTATTGCAAGATAATCATGCTATTTCTTAGCTTATTGCAAGATAATCATGCTATTTCTTAGCTTATTGCAAGATAATCTTGCTATTTCTTAGCTTATTGCAAGATAATCATGCTATTTTTTAGCTTATTGCAAGATAATCATGCTATTTCTTAGCTTATTGCAAGATAATCATGCCACAGATTGGCACAGTTCCTTCGGAAATAACTTTCTTCGTAGAAGCCGCGAGACAGGTCAAAATTATCACTTGAATTATCGACAAACGAACAAAAAGAATTTATTTACGCGGATACGTTGATATCTGCAACACAATCATTTATCGAATATTATATAATTTTTAGAAACACTAGTTTGTTTGATAAATGTGATGCAGTTTGCAAAATATAATTCGATTATTTCCTTTGAAATAAATCGATTCCCTGGGTAATCAAAACAAAAATATACATACGAACAGTTAGGGAGCCAAAACGTGTATTTTTTTTACTAAGGATACAGAAAAAAAATTATTGTCTTAACAGTGTCGGCAGTAATCACCGATCTCACAGCTTCTTTGTGACTTCCTCAGTTTTGTGGAGTGTGGGCGTGCGCGGGCGTAGCAGTGGTCCGCTGCTGGTGCTGGAGCCGCCCTCTCGAACCTATCTCACTAACTCGACGGGCGTGAAACTGCGATGCGCTGCTCTGGGCTCTCCCACGCCCACCATTACCTGGACAGGCGCGTCGGGTGAGGCGGTGCAGAGCCAGCCAGGCCTCAGGTAAGTTTGTGCACACATGCTGTCTTTACTCTCTTTAAATTATTTACACTATTTACTAGTGGTCCAAACCAAGCCTAGCTCAGGTAAGTTTGTGCACATGTGCTGTCTTTACACTGTTTACATTATTTACAGAATTTACAGCATTCAAAGTTTTTAAAATTCTCATTTATAGTGACCATTGTCTTCACTTGTAAAAGCAACTCCCCAAAAAGAAATTTTTCTATTAATTATTTATTTATCGTAAGTTATATAAACGAACTCTTTAATAACAATGTGAAGTTCAGTTAGGGCAAATTTCTGTTACTTCGCTATGGAAAACTTGAGTAAATAAAAATTACAGAAGAGTATAAAGCAAATTGTAATCTAGTGATAATATGAGTCTCAAAGATCACTACAATATTTCTACCACATCTGCTAGGAAAATATTAAGATGGATAATGAGAACCTTTAAAACAAGGGATGACTAGCCAATAATAATCCTCTTTCAATCATATGTTCTCTCGAGGCTGGAATATTGCTGTACACAAACATCCCTTTCAAGGCAGGAGAAATTTCAGACCTGGATATACAGAGAACTTTCACTGTACGTATAAGTGCTATCAAGCACCTCAATTACCAGTACTCATTGGAGGAAAGTCTAGGAAGATACATTATAATTTACACCTGGAAAATCCTAGAGGGATGACTCACTAACATGTACACGGAATTCACTCCCTAAGAAAGCAAAATTCTCGATAAGCGGTGCAACATTCCCCAAAGAAAAACATAAGTGCTATGAGATATGAAAATAAGAATCAGCTGCCCAAGACTTATTGAACTGCCTCCAAGCATACATAAGGGGGATTACCAATAGACCCATGGCTGTCTTCAAGACCCTTGGCTCTCTTCAAGACCCCTGGCTGTCTTCAAGACCCCTGGCTCTCTTCAAGACCCCTGGCTGTCTTCAAGACCCCTGGCTGTCTTCAAGACCCCTGGCTGTCTTCAAGACCCGTGGCTGTCTTCAAGACCCGTGGCTCTCTTCAAGACCCCTGGCTGTCTTCAAGACCCCTGGCTGTCTTCAAGACCCCTGGCTGTCTTCAAGACCCCTGGCTCTCTTCAAGACCCCTGGCTGTCTTCAAGACCCCTGACTGTCTTCAAGACCCCTGGCTGTCTTCAAGACCCGTGGCTGTCTTCAAGACCCCTGGCTCTCTTCAAGACCCCTGGCTGTCTTCAAGACCCGTGGCTGTCTTCAAGACCACTGGCTCTCTTCAAGACCCGTGGCTGTCTTCAAGACCCCTGGCTCTCTTCAAGACCCCTGGCTCTCTTCAAGACCCCTGGCTCTCTTCAAGACCCCTGGTTGTCTTCAAGACCCGTGGCTGTCTTCAAGACCACTGGCTGTCTTCAAGACCCATGGCTGTCTTCAAGACCCTTGGCTGTCTTCAAGACCCCTAGCTGTCTTCAAGACCCCTGGCTGTCTTCAAGACCCCTGGCTGTCTTCAAGACCCCTGTCTGTCTTCAAGACCCGTGGCTATCTTCAAGACCCCTGGCTCTCTTCAAGACACCTGGCTCTCTTCAAGACCCCTGGCTGTCTTCAAGAGAGAGCTGGACAGACTCCCAAAATTAGTACCTGACCAGCCGGGTTGTGGTTTGAGTGCGGCCGGCAGTAAAAGCCTGATGGATGAGGCCCTGATTGATTGCGAGGTCTGGTCATGGACAGGGCCGCGCGGGCGTTGACCCCCTGAACACTTTCTAAGTAGACTCTAGGTAGGTAGATATAGACTGATAGACCTAACCAGGAGTCTACTAGCAGGGCTGCATCTGCTCTTGTTACCCACTTCCCTAGATAAAAACAGAAGGAACGTAGTTGAATTTAGAATAAGAATTAACAACTGATCGTCTACACTGCTTGCTGAATAGTTGGCCATCTTCTTGAGGCTAAAGTTAACTTAAGAAGCTGAGCTTGACTCTATGGTTATTACTGATTCTGTCATCGCCGAAAACTCTTGACTCGTATGACTCTAACAACATACACATTGGAGAAGCCAGATATTTTTTTAACACATCTGTTAAATATGTTAGAAAAGGCAGGATGAGTCGAAAAAGAAGAATCACTTTCATCATCATTCAGATCATCACTGTCTTGCCAGAGGTGGACCTACACGACAGTTAAAACGCTACAACATATCAACACTCCTTCAGAGCGCAGACAATGTACTTCCCACCTCCAGGACTTAAGGCTGGCTAACCAGTTTCCCTGAATCACTACATCCATTCATTCTCACTCGCTCCTATCTAACATTCTGACACACTCTTGCTGGACGTCCAAGCCCCTCACACACAAAACCTCCTTTACCCCCTCCTTCCAAATTTCCTAGGACGACCCCTACCCCGCCTTCCTTTCACTAGAGATTTATATTCCCTTCAAGTCATTCTGTTTTGTCGCATCCTCTCTATATGTCTAAACTATCTCAACGGCCATTCCTATGTCCTCTTTATAATACTTTTAGAAACTTTCCTTCAAACCCCCAAGCTATGGATTATCTGCATTATATTCATACCACACTTTGCCCCATACACGTCATCACTGCCTCCAACCTTCTTCTTGTTGCAACATTCACAACTCATAGACACATCTACTGACAAGTCCACTTCCAGTATCTGAATACATTCACTTCCTCCATACTCCCTCCAATCTGATATCCAATTTTACATTACCTAATTTTTTGTTATCCTCGTGGCCCTGCTTTTCCTATATTCACTTTTAATTTCCTTCTTTTACATACCCTTCCAAACTCGTTCACCATCCCCTGTAACTTCTCTTCAGAATCCCCCAACAGTGCAGTGTCATCAGCAAAATGTAACTATGACAACTCCCACTTTAAGTTAGATTGTTCTTCTGTTAATTCTACGCACCTCTTACCAACACCCAAGCATTCATTTCTCTTACGTCGCGCATCTCTGTCTAAGGCATAATTTTTCTGGGAAATAATATCCCTTTCGCCTACATATTATAACCTGAGCCTTACTATTCTTGTAAAAACTCAGTAACCTACATACAATTGCAACATCTACTACAATGCTCTAGTGTCTAACCTATCATAAGCCTTTTCCGAATACATAAATGCAACGAAAACTTCTTTACCCTTGTCTAAATACAGTTCACATATATGTTTCACTGTAAACACTTGGTCTACACACCTCTTACCCTTCTTAAAGTCTCTTTGCTCATCTAGGATCTTGCTCTCCTTCATTCTCTTAATTCTTTCAATAATAACTTTACTATATTCTTTACCTGGTATACTCAATAGGCTTATTCCTCTATAGTTCTTACACTCTCTTTTGTACCCTTTGCCTTTATACAAAGAATCTATGCATGCTCTCTGCCAATCCTCTTTCATTCAGTTATTATATAAAAGCACCAATTATTCCAAAAGTATATCCTCATCTGCTTTCAACATTTCTGTCTTTATCCCATCAATCCTCTCCTGCTTTACCCCCTTTCATTCTACTCACTGCTTTAGGCACCTGCCCCACACTCACAACTGGCTCTTCCTCACTCCTACAAGATGTTATACCTCCCTGGACAATGCACAAAATCAGAGCTTCTCTATTTTCATCAACATTTAACAGTTCCTCAAAGTATTCCTTCCATTTTCCCAATATTTCCAACTCTTCCTAAAATAACTCTCCCATCCTATTTTTATTTGTCAAATCGAATCACTCCTAAAGCATTGTTAACTTATAAATCTCACTCCAAAACTTTTTCTTATTCTCACATAATTTGTGGATAGTATCTCACCAACTCTCTGATATGCTCCCCTTTTACATTGTTTCACCGCTCTTTTAATCTCTTTTTTTTTCTTCATGTGATCCTCCCTCACTGCATCTCTGCATCTCTTCTACTTTGTAAAAACCTCTCATATGCTATCTTTTTCTCTCTTACTATTCTCTTCACCTCATCATTACACCAATCGCTCTTCTTCCCTCCCTCACCCACTTTCTTATAACTGCAAACTTCTGCTAAACACTCACACTACGTTCCTAAATCTAGCCCATACATTATTGGCCAATATGTTCAGTTGAAAAGAGAAGTAAAAAAAAAAAAGGATTAGAAAGGCTAAACGTGACTATGAAATTAGAGTTGCTAGTGAATCAAAGACTAATCCAAAAGGGTTCTTTCAAGTGTATAGGACGAAGGCGAGGGAAAAAGTAGGACCTCTGAAAGTTGGGAATGGACAGCTGAAGGATAACGAACTGGAAGTGTATTCTTTATTTAATGATTATTTTTTGTCTGTCTTTACACAAGAAGACGTAAATGAGAGTCCAGAAATTAGCAATTACTCAGCTCATGAAGAATTCAAATTAACTAATATTACTATCACGAGGGACATGGTTATCAAACAGATAGATAAGCTGAAACAAAATAAGTCCCCGGGACCCGACGAGTTTTTTCCAGGGTACGTAAAGAATGCAAGATGGAGATTAGTTAGCCATTAATGAGCGTGTTTAATGCGCCCATCCACATCAGATGTGGAAGACACCTGATGTAATTCCTATATTCAAATCAGGGGATAAGTCCATTCCATCATATTACCGTCCATGAGCCTGACGTCTATAGTAGGCAAATATTATTAGAATCAATTATAGCTGACATTATTAGAAGTCACCTTGAAGAGCATAATTTGATTAATGAATCTCAGCATGGATTCACGAGAGGTCGTTCCTGCCTTTCAAATTTACTGACCTTCTTCAATAGAACATTTGAGGCAGTAGACAGTGATAAGGAATATTATATTGTTTATTTGGATTTTAGTAAAGCCTTCGATAGAGTACCTCACAAAAGACTGTTAAGAAAAGTGGCAGCTCATGGTGTAGGAGAAAAAGTTCTTGCATGAATAGAAGCATGACTTAACAATAGAAAGCAGAGAATTTCCATTAATGGGGTTAAACCTGAATGGGGATTAGTCACTAATGGCATTCCACAAGGATCAGTTTTACATTAATGACCTTGATGAAGGAATCAGCAAATTTGCTGATGATACAAAAATAGGCCGTATGATTTATTGAGGAGGATACCAGTGAATTCTAGGAGGATTTTAACAAATTAATGTCTTGGTCTACAAAGTGGCAGATGAAGTTCAAAGTGGTCGAGTGTAAAGTCCTGGTCATTGGTAAGAAAATAACCATCGGAGTTATAAACTAGGTGAAGTAGCAGCATTTTTTGTATCTCAATATTTTGAATGCTTCCTTCTCCAGTGTTTTAGTACTTTCAATATGTTTCTGAAGAATAATTCTCATAAAATCATCAAAGGGACGTTCTCTTATGTCAAGGAATCTATTTGGTACAAGAGATTTGGGCAAAACTTATGCATTCAAATGTTTTCTTTTTTTTAATCAAGTCGAATTTTAAGCTTTTTTGACTTGATCAGTGCAGAGGAAAACTGGGTAACAAAAGAAATAAGATTAGGAAAGCTTACCGAGAACATTCTGAAGAGTCGTGTGGTATCCACTGATGCAATAAGACCTCAGTAAACAGGTGATATCACAATATGCAGAACAACCACTGTAAAAAAGTAGTGAAATAACAAGCGCTTTCGTGACTTCTCACATTATCAGGCCATTATATCTAATTGGAAACAGAGTATGTTGGATCATTGCTGAAATATACTCAGAAGAATTTATAATAAAATCATAAACAAACTACACAGAAAATTAGACATTTTAATTGAAAACAGTGATTGAACAAAGCATGCTAATAACAATTTTGTATTTAACTTATCAGATGAAATATTTGATTAAAAATACAGCTGCTGCTCTAGGTTTTGGTCTAAGTTTTGCAACTTCTAAAAAACTTAATGATGTTGAAATTGCAAAAGCCTTTTGTAACTTAGAAAAATCTTCTGATTTATCCACTGAAGAAATTAATATTAGTAAGGGAATGGTATATAGTTCTATGTTAAAATAAAATATTCCCAATTGCCCTAAAAAATTCTTTGAGTCTTATGATGCACTTATTAATAATAAAAAATTGCACCTTACTAAAGGAAATAAAATAAATGTATTATTAATTATGAAAGAAAATGATTACCAAGAAAAAAATGAATAATCTCTTAACAGGAATTTTAATAAAACAATAAAACTTCTACTGAAAAGCAAAGATGAATTAATCAAACAATTTACTTCTATTAATCCATCTTTAGACCTTACAAATATGAATTTATAAAAACACATAAACCAGGTAATCCAGTCAGACCAATTATTAGCTCCATATTGTCAGTTTCATATAAATTATCCAAATGGCTTGAAGACATTTTGAGCTCTATTGTTGGCAAAATTTCTAACTTTAACCTTAAAAACAGATTTAGTTGATAAATTAAGCTTCCTGACTGACTAAAATGATTTTAACATGGTTAGTTTTGATGTTACTTCCTTGTTTACAAAAGTTCCAGTTAATGATTTACTAAGTTTCTTATCTGAAGAATTTGTTAGTTACAATTTTCCATTCCCAGTTCCTACTGTCATTAAACATATTGAACTTTGTATTGTTGATGCAAAATTTGTATCCAATGACAAGTTTTACGCTCAGAAGTTTGGTATGGCAATGGGAAATCCTCTCTCACCTGTTGTTAGTAATTTATAAATGAATTCCCTCATCCATCTTCAAAACGCATAATGAGATTCCAAAAAAGAAAGGTTTAATTTCTTCTGTAATCCGCCTAGCCAGACAGTTGTTGACAGGGCTGGGCATGGTGATGTAGGATCGAATTCTGGCTGACTGCAGTTATGTTTATATATATATATATATATATATATATATATATATATATATATATATATATATATATATATATATATATATATATATATATATATATATATATATATATATATATATATATATATGATATAGCAGCAAGACCATATACAGCATTGCTGCACATCACCACACAATGAATGTCTTTAGTTTCAAGAGGCCACACAATATTTATATACATTCAGTCTTTTATTTCTGTCATTTGTTGTCAAAAAAAGGTCTATGGTCTATAAGGAAATGTCTTTGCCCATTCATCAAAAATAAAATAAAAATATAACCCATAAATCTCTGGTTGTAATAACACTGAGACAAAAAAAATACAGCTATATAATACAATAAAAAATTAGAGAGCACTAGGTAAACTCCAGGGAGCTTAATAAAATTCTTTTTGTTAACACTAGGGAGCTTAATAAAACACCTTTTATAACACTAGGGAGCTTAATAAAACACCTTATGTTAACACTACAGAGGTTAATAAAACACCTTATGTTAACACTAGGGAGCTTAATAAAACAACTTTTACAATATCAAGGAGCTTAATAAAACATCTTATATTAATTAACCTTTACTGGGTAGGACCAATTATACTCGATCTTGGTCTTGAAAGCGTGGTTTTTGCGCATGTCCTCCTGCTCCCCCAGCGCATCTGGGGTCCTATTCTCTATTTCTGTCCAATCACAAACCTTCCCTGAGTCGCTCCAGCTAAGCTGTGATGGCGTCTCCTCGCTTCCCATTGGTCGAGAGAGCAGAATGTAAACACTTCTAGCTTGGCGTCGCCCAGACTCGTGTTTTTCGTTGAGTGCTGCTTATATACTCAAGCATTTCCCCCTCTACCATGTCGGTAAGTACTGATTTGTGTGTCTAGTGCGTAAATGAATAGTTTAGCCATATTTTGATATATATATATATATATATATATATATATATATATATATATATATATATATATATATATATATATATATATATATATATATATATATATATATATATATATAAAGATGTTGTGAAGCATATTACAAGTGCACCATGCAAATGAAAAAAGTGCAGCAGAAGAGGTCCAAGTACACTCTGACCTGCCCGTTTAGGTGATGTTTTCAAGGTTCGTTATATAAATATTTCCATAAAATTTGGTAGTGTATATATGAATTCAGTAATGATCTGGGTGTGTACAGAACATTTTTATTGTCCTTCCAGATCAATCAGAAATTGTTCTATGGTGAGTCCTCAAAGGCTAAGTCGAAATTTGTCTGTGTTTGGGACAATAGTGACTCAGATAAAGACCCAGATGACCTGCATATGGTGGAAACTGATGATGAATACTTGCCACCAGATGCAGAGGTGTCAACAGATGAGGAGGAGGAAGCTGGGCCACCAGCAAAAAAAGAAGAAACTGAACAACAAGAAGAAACGTACTACTGTTGTGGAGTACCCTGATGAAGAAGAGCTTCAAGATGATCTTGCTTCTCAAGGAGACACCCAATGGAAGAATGATGACATCCAGACTGACCCTTTGCCTGCATATAAACATGTAAAGCCTATTGAAGTTAGGTCTGCATATGATTGTTTTACAGACTTTTTTACTCAAGACGTGATAGACAACATTGCATTTCAAATTAATTTGTATGTCCAGCAAAAAACCATACGTACTACTTTTCAAACAGATTCTGAGGAAAAAACTAGGTTCATAGGTATTCTGTTGTATATTGTTTATATTGTTTTATATTGTCTACTTGTATAATAAATTTAAAAAATATTTATTTGTTTTTTTTTAACAATTGCAACCTTGCAACATTTTAAATTGTTATACCCCAAACGGGCAGGACCGAGTTTACTCGGTCTTCGAATATTTGCAATTGCTCGACATGTAACTTTCACAACTTTATTTGGATGGCCTCAGAGACCATACATCGAAATCACTTTCAAATTCGCATTTTAGTCTGCCTTGCCCTTTAAATGGCATTAACACTAGGGGGCTTAATAAAACACCATATGTTAACACTAGGGAGCTTAATAAAACACCTTCTGTTAACACCAGAGAGCTTAATAAAACACCTTTTACAACATTAAGGAGCTTAATAAAACACCATATATTAACACTAGGAAGCTTAAGTAAAACACTTTATGTTAGCACTAGAGAGCTTAATAAAACACCTTACGTTAACACTTGCGAGCTTAATAAAACACCTTATGTTAACACTAGGGAGTTTAATAAAACACCTTATGTTAACACTAGTGAGCTTAATAAAACACCTTATGTTAACACTAGGGAGTTTAATAAAACACCTTATGTTAACACTAGGGAGCTTAATAAAACACCTTATGTTAACACTAGTGAGCTTAATAAAACACCTTATGTTAACACTAGGGAGTTTAATAAAACACTTTATATTAACACTAGGGAGTTTAATAAAACACCTTAAGTTAACACTAGGGAGTTTAATAAAACACCTTATGTTAACACTAGGGAGTTTAATAAAACACCTTATGTTAACACTAGGGAGTTTAATAAAACACCTTAAGTTAACACTAGGGAGTTTAATAAAACACCTTATGTTAACACTAGGGAGCTTAATAAAACACCTTATGTTAACACTAGGGAGCTTAATGATAAATTAAGTAGGTTATTAAGAAAGGAAGTAATTAAGGCTTTCGATAGATAACACACAATTGTTTTTCACAATGGTTAGGATGGCATACCAGTGTTATTGACTCGTACGTAAATATACGATAATTTAACCACAATATATACCAATAGAGTGAAACTCTCTGAGTTGTTACTCACAAGAAAGAACATTCTCCAGTTATATCAAGGAATTCAGTTTGTTTTAATACATTGGCATTTAAACGTAAAGATTCGACAATCAATGTTGCGTTTGAGAAGACTCCAACAGTAATAGTTTGTGGCTGAGTAGGAGACACATCTAACATTTGTCAGGCGGAATCTAATCAAATTTCCAGGTACACAGCCTAAACCTTAATAATGCTTCATCCATTTAACATGATGCATCAGCCACATAGATTGATGTGATAAATGATTTAAAAACCCGACAAGTTGAAGATTGAGACAGTTATGCAACATATGGGAATCTTTACTGAGGAAACGTTTCTCCACAGAGTGGCTTCATCAGTCCAACACAAATCAGAAGGGTTTAAGGAGAGTAGGAGTTAGAGATAATCAGTCCCTCAGCCTGGAGTCAATGTGTTCAGTCCATCAATCTTGTAGGAAGTACAGCATAGAGCCGTAGACGTGGACTGAACACATCGACTCCAGTCTGAGGGACTGATTACCTCAAACTCCTCCTCTCCTTATACCCTTTTGATTTGTATTGTACTGATGAACCACTGTGTGGCGAAATGTTTCCTCAGTAAAGATTCGCATATGTTGCATAAGTGTCTCAATCTTCCACATAGATTGTTGTCATTCAGAATTTTTTTGTTTTATCTTTGGGAAGTTCCAAGTCTGTAAGGCCACATAGAGCCCAGGGAATGAAAGTCATTAAGACCTGGTCCAAGGAAGAGGATGATAAATAAAGTTTCTTGGATCGTGAGCTCCTCACCAGGATCTAGACACCCCTGTGAAGATGCAGACTTAAGTTAATAAGCAATTTTTGCATAATAACTCTATACTATTTTGAGATTAGAAGTAGCAAAATGGCACCAACATCCTCCCCTGACAATACCAACCTCCTTTAAAGTTGAATACGTGGGTTTTGAGTTTTTGTAGCCTATCAGAAGAGGCTTTTTATAGTTACTGTTGGAGACCAGTACTGGGATACGTCTATGTAGCACTTACCAGAGAACAGCTGTACTTGCTAGTTGTTCCATGAACCTTCCACTGGTGATAGTTCACCAGGGTTTAAAAATGGAATGTGAACAAATAAGGCATAATAAAGTTAAATGACAGCCGTAGTCATTAAGTATAACCAGTTTGTAATAAAAATCACAGGTAACATGGTCTTTAATGATTCACTAAATTTGTGAAACATAAAAATGCCCTAAAGATTTTGTTTTTATTTTTATAAAACGCAGAAAGATAAAATATTAAATTTTTTTAAGTAATTCAAATTATTATATTTTCCCTATAAGACTGTCTGGAACGCAGAACGTAGCAGCTAATGTCCGGTCTCGTCACAGTGAGGTAATTGCAGTAGATTCTTCCTTTATCTATTACTACATCACAGGAACTCATAGACTTGATGCAGTTTGGTTTCATGTAATTAAGTTCCTGACCAAAGAGAACAACAACTCATCAGTTCAGTTACCTGTACCGAACAGTGACTTGCTGATGAGTTATAACTTGCTGTTAGAAGTTGCCAGACTTGGATGTCTTAGTCGACCTGTTCATCAGTTTAGTGATAATCTCTATGCTGCCTTGAAGCTAAGTCACAATATCCTAAACATCAGCCAACAAGGACAAGACCACTCCGTTAAACCGTGTGGCAGCTGGTATCTTCTGGAATGTACTGCATTGGGAGAAGTGTGTACTCTACGAAGGTACTGTAGTGGCCCCAACCCAGCTTATCCTCCCACCAAGCAACTTTGAGAAGGAAACTCCACTGACCTTTTGACTAACTTTCATCCTTCACTCCAAGAGAGTAAATATTTGTGAGTGAAGATGAACAGAGAGAATTATTTGTTTATATTTATGTTACTGACAATGGAGGTGAATTCTGTAATGTAGTGCTTGACAAATTAGTGTAATATTTTAAGATCAGGAAGATAACCATTGTAATACAGTATCCTGTTAGCAATGGTTTATCCTAGTATCTCTAACTGGGATTAAGCAATCTGTGATGTGCAGCATGCGATCATCTCTGACCTGAAATTCTCAATAGGAGTGTCACTGCATTATGCTCTGAATGGTGGTAACAAGAGTTCCATATGAGCTGTGGTATTCTTCACCTACACATAATTGCAAAGATGATTATGTAATGAACTTATTTTCAAGAGAGTAAAACAATCTCTTACAAGAACTTATGAATGAGACACTTGACCAACATTTGGGAATCTATATAGTGGAAACAATTTGCCAATCAATGGCTCCATCAGTCCGATACAGGGGAGAACGGAGGAATACGAGGATGTTCAGGTAATCAATCAGTCCTTCAGCTTAGAGATGGAGTGTTCAATCTATCAGTCTTAATTTAAAGGTATTGATGGATTGACAAAAGTCACTGCTCGTATCGAACCTAATAAAATCAATATTGGTTAAAATTAAGTGTTGTTGAATTTCAACAAGATGTCAGCAATGTCATAACTAGATTGGAAATTTGTTGGTCCATATAGAAACATAAGCGTATTTGTGGGACTAAATATGAAGTTCCTGATCTAGCCACTATTCGATGTAAAGAATCTCATTTAGATAAGATGAAATAGGTTGGTGATAAAGTCGAACAGCCATCTGACGCCTTGGCACGTGATGTAACGCTTTATTATATATTTACAATTCTTTTGCTACTACACCATCTTGTTCTGACCTATCTATCGACCTAATGCTGACCAGGTGACTGATTCAACACATGCTGACTCTTGTCAGCAGGCTCTCAGGTTTAGACGATTAAGACTGCTAGTCCAAAAAGTGATTGTTGACAAGAAAAGGAAGAACACATCAGTAGTCCCACTGGCTTATACTAGGCATGTCCTTCTCAAACCCAGTCCCACTAACGAAAATATCTGCCCAACCCATTTTTAATTATACTCAAGGGAAAAACTTTGATAACCCTTTTGTGCGTATGTGCGCTTGGTCGATGCAATCCCTACGCGATCCTCAGTGTAAAATGTGGCGCCGGTCTGAGACGGAAATGAGTAGCAGACTGCCCCTTTGTACTCCATCTTTGTTGCATGATGAAGCAGAAATAACGATGTTCTTCCATACAGTGATAACCTAGGTACAACCCACAACATGCAAAACATCTGAAGCTTGCAGCTGAACCTCCTTCTTTCAAGATGTATCGAGATAGATTTCAGTTAATGTGGGGGCACTTGTGTAGTCCCACACCTGCTTGCAAGCTGTTCAAGGATGCATTTAATTGCCGACGGATCTTGATATTTGGGACAGCTCCCTTATTGCTGGGCATCTGGATGTTGGAAAGCCTTCCTTGATGCTGCTGCAAATTCTGTGATCTTTTCCCCCTGATCTACAGCAAACAAGATCAAAGTGGGATGAGGTGTGTGCCTAGAGGAAAACTTGGGACAGTCACACTAATAAACAATAACTGACCATTAGATTTCTCCATTTATTAGGTGTGAAGGTTACTCAGTATTTGTAGTTAATGAACAATAATGACAAAAAATTTATTATACAATACATAAAAAAGATACCAAATGAACTGAAGGCTTAGCAAAAGACGCTTCGGCATTCAGAAATTAAATGGTGCGATCAATGGCTAAAGTTTCAATTTAGGATGGAGGAGTAAGTCTTGTTATGGTAGCAAACCTTTATCTCTGAAGCTCAAATCTAAAACTTGCTAAAACAGCAATAGTGACGAAGTATCGTTTAAAACAGCACCTGATATAACAGCACATAAATATGACAGCGTAGCTTATGTAAGGGCACACTCTCAGAACATTCACAAAATGCACATCCCGTGCAATCTGAAGGCAGAGAGAGGAGTAAACGCAATTGTAAATCAATTTCCATGGTAATCATAGCCCTAGTAAATGTCAGACTAAATTCAATCTTTAAATGAATTGCGAAAAATATTCATAACAAAGCAATGTAGCTTGGTAATAACAGACATAAGAACAGTCTTGCCAAATTACCAGCAGAAATTAGCGGAACTAAAATACTAGACAGATTTTGTCAGTGATGTGCGCGTCCTCCCCAGACAGTTTGTAGCGAGAAAGAAGTGAGCAGATGGGTACAGCTTTCTCTCGGATATATTGATCATGTGTCATAAACTTAAAGAAGAACCGGAAAGATTCACAAACTTTAAGGAATAAGAAGATTTACAAAACGATTAGGTACGAGTGTACTCACGTAATTGTACTCACCTAATTGTGGTTGCAGGGGTCGATACTCAGCTCCTGATTCCGCCTCTTCACTGAACGCTACTAGGTCCTCTCTCTTCTTGCACCATGAGCTTTATTATACCTTGTCTTAAAACTATGTGTGGTTCCTGCCTGGAGTATATCACTTGCTAGACTATTCCACTTCCTGACCACTCTATGACTGAAGAAAACTTCCTAACATCTCTTTGACTCATCTGAGTCTTCAACTTCCAAGTGTGACCTCTTGTTTCTGTGTCCCATCTCTGAAACATCCTGTCTCTGTCCACCTTGTCTATTCCACACAGTATTTTGTATGCCGTTATCATGTCTCCCCTGACCCTCCTGTCGTCCAGTGTCGTCAGGCCGATTTCCCTCAACCTTTCTTAGTAGGACATACCCCTGAGCTCCGGAACTTGCCTTGTTGCAAACCTTTGCACTTTCTCTAATTTCTTGACGTGCTTGACCCGATGTGGGTTCTAAACTGGTGCTGCATACTGCAGTATGGGCCTGACGTACACGGTGTACAGTGTCTTGAACGATTCCTTACTAAGGTATCGGAACGCTATTCTCAGGTTTCCCAGGTGCCCATATGCTACAGCAGTTATTTAGTTGATGTGGGCTTCTGGAGACATGCTCGGTGTTATCCTCATTCCAAGATCTTTCTCCTTGAGCGAGGCTTGCAGTCTTTGACCACCTAGCCTACACTCTGTCTGCGGTCTTCTTTGCCCTCCCCCGATCATCGTGACTTTGCATATGGCGGAGTTAAATTCGAGATGCCAGTTGTTGGACCAGGTGTCGAGCCTGTCCAGGTCTCTTTGAAGTCCTGCCTTATTCTCATCTGATTTAACTATCTTCATTAACTTCACATCATCTGCGAACAGGGACACTTCTGAGTCTATCCCTTCCATCATGTCATTCACATATACCAAAAATAGCACTGGTCCTAGGACCGACCCCTGTGGGACCCCGCTAGTCACAGGTGCCCACTGTGATACCTCATCACGTACCATGACTCGTTGTTGCCTCTCTGTCAGGTATTATCTGCTCTATTGTAGTGCCCTTCCCGTTATATGCGCCTGCACTAATCTCTTGTGACGGACTGTATCAAAGGCCTTGCAGTCCAAGAAAATGCAATCAACCCACCCCTCTCTCTCATGTCTTCTATTACTTAATCATCGAAATCCAGAAGGTTTGTGACACAGGATTTGCCTTCCATGAATCTGTGCTGGTTGTCGTTTATACTCTTGTTCCGTTCCAGGTGCTCCACCACTCTTCTCCTGATAATCTTCTGTATGATTTTGCATACTAAACACGTCAGTGGTACTGATCTGTAGGTCATTGCCTCCTTTCTGTCTCTTTTTTTTAAAAAATGGGAACTACATTTGCCTTCTTCCATACCTTAGGTAGTTGCTCAGTTTCAAGGGATGTGTTGAAGATTATGATTAGTGGCACACAGCATTTCTGCTCCCTCTCTAAGGACCCACGAGGAGATGTTGTCCGGTCCCATTGCCTTTGAGGATTCAAGGTCACTAAGCAGCTTCTTTACCTCCTCTTCAGTTGTATGTATGTCATCCAGCACTTATTAGTATATTCCTTGTTGGTGTCCCCTACTGTTCTGGGAAGCCAGAGTCCTTCCTGTCTCCACTGTAAATACTGCCAAAATAATTAAAAAATCTTGGCATGAGATGAAAAAATGTCAGATATGTAATATTGACATAGTTTGTGGAGATGCCTTCTGCACTTAATTATGAAGGCAAGATGCCGTTTCATATACATGGACGGCAAACTCGCAGGTATTAATACTCTCCCTTGGTATGGTTATTGTACTAATAATTGGTTCAATGATTTTATACATTGAAACTGAAGCGGATATTATATAGGTAGAAAGCTAATCAATAATGCAAATAGGATGAAAGTACAGTCTTTCAGAGCGTAAAACTCTCATCATGAAGTAGTAGAGAGAGGAAAATGATTATTAACAAATGTTAATAAGTTATGGATGAGGATCCGTTTGCAGACGTATGCAGAGACTCAAAGATTTGTTGCTAGAAGAACCAGTATGCAAATAAGCTATTTATGAAAGTGGTGTTGGAATAGTAACAGTCTGTGTGAGAAAACAACACTTCTACATCAATAGAAGCATCAACTGCTACCTCCGCATAAGCTGCTTAAGTAGACAGTGTATAAAAGTACGGTACAGTAGAGAGCGAACAATCTGACGCTATGTAAGACAGTTCCGTGGAGGGGAGAGTAATTTTGAAAACAGAAATGTACCTAGAAAAGAAGCTGACTAAGCAGACATAGAGTTTAAGAATGAAACTTTACAGAAGCTGGCCATTCTAACATTTTATAAGAGATCAATTAGATGCACAATATTTCTGTCCATAATTAAGTAGCTAATGATACCCAAACAGACTGAATAAATCTACACACTGTAAAACAGAGGAGTATCACAGAAGCCAGTTAACACTTGTGCGAATGAAAGGGCACTTATTGTAAAACATTGTGCCCACAGAATAAAATTCCGTAACACAAAATTTTTATAATGAGTTTATAATCTAACAATTGCGAAGCACTGCAACCACAAAGAAATAAACTGGAGGAAATCTGATTCATTTTTGTCCAGACACGTAGAGAAGTAAGATGAAAACATAAATACACAAAGAACCCGCACTTAGGAGAGAGGAGCTTACGACGATGTTTCGGTCCGACTTGAACCATTGACAAAGTCACACTAACAGAAATGAGAGAAGAAGGAAGTATATATAGGCCAGCAGACAGGGACGGATCAAGAGAAGTAGTAGAGGAAGATAAGAAGTGGTGGTAGTGATAGCAGTAGTAGTAGTAGTGGAGTCAAAGACTAAGAAGAGCACTGCAAGGAAGCTAGGGGCCCACATTTTACAATGTAATGGGAAAGAAAGGCATCTACAGAGACAAAGCCACGACTAAGATTCATCCAAGGAAAGTTGTGCATAAGGGAGGATTCAACCAGACGGCGTCTGTGGAAGTTAAAAGTAGGGTGGACAGTTTTAGCAGAAGACCAGCATGACTCTGATTTCTGACATGACAGAAAAAGAGCATTGTTGGTGTCGGCAAGCTTAACACTACGTTTGTGCTCCCTGAGTCTCTCAGAAAGAGAATGGTCAGTTTTTCCAAAGTATTGAAAGGACAAGATGACACAAATATTTCTTAAACAGTGCTTGAGTAAGACTAGATGACACACCAGCGATTGTGAATCTTGTTCATGTTTGCAGCAAGTTTGAACAAGGAATGAAATGGAATGTCCACCCACTGCAAGAGATCATTGTGAAAATAAACTCAGCAACATGGTAAAAGTGAGAGTGAAGAAAATAGATATATAGAAAAAGAAAAAAGCCAGAGGCATGGAAAAATAGCTGTTAGATAGGTTCTGGAAGACAACAGTGGCAGCAACATTAGCAGAAGACGTAGCAACTCAAGCAGAAAGCAGAAAGCAGAAGTAATAGCATGGACCGCAGCTGCCGTAGCCACCAAAGCAGCAACAATAGCAATAGACACGTCATCATCATCACCAATATAATCAATATTATCATCAGAAGTACCGTGAAAATAAAGAGTATTAACATTATCAGAAACAACAGCAGCAACTACAACATCAATAGTCGCAACAACAGCAGGAGTGGCAGCAGTTGCCGATGATGAACCAGCAGCATCATCAGCAGCAGCAGCAGCAACACTAGCAACATCCCCAGCAGCATGAAGAGGAGTAAGAGAGGAGGAAGAGAATGAGGAGTGTTCTGCGAGACATCCTCATCTCAAGAGAAGTAATTATACTGATGGCACACTCAGACAACTGTGCCACACGCAGACAATAGCATGTCCAAAAAAATACCCTACAAAGGCTCGCAATTTGAGAACAAAATAAATGTCACCATGAGGAACGTCAAGGAAGAAGAAAAAAAATTAACACGACACTTATGGAAACGGACAGACCCCAAACCTTTCGTCTCAATGTCTTAGAAAAAAAAGAAGGTATTGAAAACCTAACCTGGTTCGTATTTTATCTAATGATTAGGTAGATTTTTCTTAACCAATGATGTGATAATTATTTTCTCATGAGTTAGATATTAATAATCGAAAACTAGAATCTAATCAAATTCATGAGAGACATCGGGTAGACTGTTTCAATTGTATAAAGTATGGAATATTATGTTGATGATCTGAGTCATAATACAACCTGATATGCTTTCTTTATTCACTTTAACAATATCAATAAAAATAGAATTAACTATACATATACTTTGCCATATGACTTTGAACTAGATCAATAACGTTTTGCCGACTCAGTGGTATGATAAGCACTTCCCACCACCACAACTGTCACAGGCACTTCCCACCACCACAACTGTCACAGGTACTTCCCACCACCACAACTGTCACAGGTACTTCCCACCACCACAACTGTTACAGGTACTTCCCACCACCACAACTGTCACAGGTACTTCCCACCACCACAACTGTCACAGGTACTTCCCACCACCACAACTGTCACAGGTACTTCCCACCACCACAACTGTCACAGGTACTTCCCACCACCACAACTGTCACAGGTATCACCACATTCCCACCACCACAACTGTCTTTCCCACCACCACAACTGTCACAGGTACTTCCCACCACCACAACTGTCACAGGGACTTCCCACCACCACAACTGACACAGGAACTTCCCACCACCACAACTGTCACAGGTACTTCCCCACCTGTCACAGGTACACACCACTGTCACAGGTACTTCCCACCACCACAACTGTCACAGGTACTTCCCACCACCACAACTGTCACAGGCACTTCCCACCACCACAACTGTCACAGGTACTTCCCACCACCACAACTGTCACAGGTACTTCCCACCACCACAACTGTCACAGGCACTTCCCACCACCACAACTGTCACAGGTACTTCCCACCACCACAACTGTCACAGGTACTTCCCACCACCACAACTGTCACAGGCACTTCCCACCACCACAACTGTCACAGGTACTTCCCACCACCACAACTGTCACAGGAGCTTCCCACCACCACATCTGTCACAGGTACTTCCCACCACCACAACTGTCACAGGTACTTCCCACCACCACAACTGTCACAGGTGCTACCCACCACCACAACTGTCACAGGCACTTCCCACCACCACAACTGTCACAGGTACTTCCCACCACTACAACTGTCACAGGTGCTACCCACCACCACAACTGTCACAGGTGCTACCCACCACCACAACTGTCACAGGTACTTCCCACCACTACAACTGTCACAGGTGCTACCCACCACCACAACTGTCACAGGTGCTACCCACCACCACAACTGTCACAGGTGCTACCCACCACCACAACTGTCACAGGTGCTACCCACCACCACAACTGTCACAGGTGCTACCCACCACCACAACTGTCACAGGTGCTACCCACCACCACAACTGTCACAGGTACTTCCCACCACTACAACTGTCACAGGCACTTCCCACCACCACAACTGTCACAGGCACTTCCCACCACCACAACTGTCACAGGTACTTCCCACCACCACAACTGTCACAGGTGCTACCCACCACCACAACTGTCACAGGCACTTCCCACCACCACAACTGTCACAGGCACTTCCCACCACCACAACTGTCACAGGTACTTCCCACCACCACAACTGTCACAGGCACTTCCCACCACCACAATTGTCACAGGTACTTCCCACCACCACAACTGTCACAGGCACTTCCCTCCACCACAACTGTCACAGGTATTTCCCACCACCACAACTGTCACAGGCACTTCCCACCACCACAACTGTCACAGGCACTTCCCACCACCACAACTGTCACAGGTACTTCCCACCACCACAACTGTCACAGGCACTTCCCACCACCACAACTGTCACAGGTACTTCCCACCACCACAACTGTCACAGGCACTTCCCACCACCACAACTGTCACAGGTACTTCCCACCACCACAACTGTCACAGGCACTTCCCACCACCACAACTGTCACAGGTACTTCCCACCACCACAACTGCCACAGGCACTTCCCACCACCACAACTGTCACAGGCACTTCCCAATACCACAACTGTCACAGGTACTTCCCACCACCACAGCTGTCACAGGCACTTGCCACCACCACAACTGTCACAGGTACTTCCCACCACCACAACTGTCACAGGTACTTTCCACCACTACAACTGTCACAGGTACTTCCCACCACCACAACTGTCACAGGCACTTCCCACCACCACAACTGTCACAGGTACTTCCCACCACCACAACTGTCACAGGCACTTCCCACCACAACAACTGTCACAGGTACTTCCCACCACCACAACAGTCACAGGCACTTCCCACCACCACAACTGTCACAGGCACTTCCGACCACCACAACTGTCACAGGTACTTCCCACCACCACAACTGTCACAGGTACTTCCCACCACCACAACTGTCACAGGTACTTCCCACCACCACAACTGTCACAGGTACTTCCCACCACCACAACTGTCACAGGCACTTCCCACCACCACAACTGTCACATGTACTTCCCACAACCACAACTGTCACAGGCACTTCCCACCACCACAACTGTCACAGGTACTTCCCACCACCACAACTGTCACAGGTACTTCCCACCACCACAACTGTCACAGGCACTTCCCACCACCACAACTGTCACAGGTACTTCCCACCACCACAACTGTCACAGGTACTTCCTACCACTACAACTGTCACATGTACTTCCCACCACCACAACTGTCACAGGTACTTCCCGCCACCGTAACTGTCACAGGTACTTTCCACCACCACAACTGTCACAGGTACTTCCCACCACTACAACTGTCACAGGTACTTCCACCACCGCAACTGTCACAGGAGCTTCCCACCACCACAACTGTCACAGGTGCTTCCCACCACCACAACTGTCACAGGTACTTCCCACCAATACAACTCTCACAGGCACTTCCCACCACCGCAACTGTCACAGGTACTTCCCACCACCACAACTGTCACAGGTACTTCCCACCACTACAACTGTCACAGGTACTTCCCACCACCGCAACTGTCACAGGAGCTTCCCACCACCACAACTGTCACAGGTGCTTCCCACCACCACAACTGTCACAGGTATTTCCCACCAATACAACTGTCACAGGTACTTCCCACCACCGCAACTGTCACAGGTACTTCCCACCACCACAACTGTCACAGGTACTTCCCACCACTACAACTGTCACAGGTACTTCCCACCACCGCAACTGTCACAGGAGCTTCCCACCACCACAAGTGTCACAGGTGCTTCCCACCACCACAACTGTCACAGGTACTTCCCACCAATACAACTGTCACAGGTACTTCCCACCACTGCAACTGTCACAGGTACTTCCCACCACCACAACTGTCACATGTACTTCCCACCACTACAACTGTCACAGGCACTTCCCACAACCACAACTGTCACAAGTATTTCCCACCACCACACCTGTCACAAGTACTTTCCACCACCACATTTGTTACAGGTACTTCTCACCACCACAATTGTCACAGGTACTTCTCACCACCACAAGTGTCATAGGTACTTCCTACCCAAGCAACTGTAACAAGCACTTCTCACCCCAGTAACTGTCACAAGCACTTCTCATCAGAAGAACTGTAACAAGAACTTGATGCTATCACAAATGTCACATTAATTTCCTACCACAACTGTCACAGACACTTCCCACCACGACGACTGTTACAGGTTCTTTCCTCCATCACAACTGTCACAGACATTTTCCACCACGACTACTGTCAAAGATTCTTCCTACCACCGCAGCTGTCACAGGTGCTTCCCACGACAACAGCTGTCACAGGAACTTCCCACCACCACAGCTGTCACAGACATTTCCCACCACCACAACTGGCACAGGTACTTCCCAACCATCACAGCTGTCACAGGAATTCCCCACCACCACAGCTGCCACAGGTACTTCTCCCACCACAACTGTCACAGACACTTCCCACCACGACGACTATCAGAGGTACTTCCCACTACCACAAGTGTCACAGATACATCCCATTACAACAACTATCACAGGTACTTTCTACGACCACAACTCTGACAGGTACTTTCCACCACCAAAACTGTCAAAGGTACTTCCCTCCACCACAGGTATCACAGGTACTTCCCATCACAACAACTCTCTCAGGTACTTCCCCCACCACAACTGTCACAAGCACTTTCCTCAACCACGACTATCACAAGCACTTTCACCCAGGACATCAATGAGAGGTACTTTCCTCAACCACAAGTTTCACAAGATTTTCCCATAACCACAACAGTGCCAGTTACTTCCCACCATTACAACTGTCACAAACACTTTCCACCCCAACAACTGTCAGATGCACTTCCCACCACAACTGTTACAGACACTTCCCACCACCACAACTGTCACAGGTACTTCCCACCACCACAACTGTCACAGGTACTTCCCACCACCACAACTGTCACAGGCACTTCCCACCACCACAACTGTCACAGGTACTTCCCACTACCACGAATGGCACAGGAAATTCCGAAAACTACAAATGTCTCAGGCACTTCCTACCCCAACTGTCACAAGCACTTCCCACCACCACAACTGTTATAGGTCCTTTTCACCACATCTGTCACAGACACTTCCCACCACCACGAATGCCACATGCACTTCCCTCCACAACGATTGTCACAGGCACTTCCCACCACCACAACTGCCACAGATACTTCCCACCACCACAGGTATCACAGGTACTTCCCACCACAACAACTGTCACACGCACTTCTCTCAACCACGACTAACACAAACGCTTTCACCCACGACTTCAGTAAGACGTACTTCCCTCCATTACATATGCCCCAAGCACTCCCCACCACCACAATTGCCACAAGCACTTTTCATAACCACACCAATGTCAGGCACTACCCACAACCACAATTTTGAAAGGTATTTCCCTCCACCCCATCTGTAACAAGCACTTCCTACCATTTTATCTGTCACAGATAATTCTCACGGCCAGAACAGTCACAAGCACTTCCCACCATAACAGCTGACACTTGAACTTCCTACCACCTCAACTGTTACAGGTACTTCACTCCTCTGCAATTTTTTTCAAGTACTTTTCACCACCACGACTATCACAAATACCTGCCACCACCTCAGCTACCACAAGCACTTCACAACACCACAACTGCCACAAGTACTTCCCATCACCCGAGGCACCAAACACTGGAAATCAGGTTTTAGTACCCCAGCGTTCATGGAGACAAACCCTAAGTAGTTTCCCTTCTTTTAATCATATATTACACAAAGACACCGGTAGCACCAGAGCTGTATCCCAACATCTTTCTCGCATTTTTATCCCTCTAGTTTCTGTCCCAGCTGCGGTGCTTACTTTCAACCTAAACACTGTCTCACTAACTTCCTCCAATTCCATCTCTGATATTCCCTTCTCATCCAACACTTAATTCCTCCCTGTCCAATGCTTGAAATCACCACTTCTCTTTTGTTTTTTACTCGTAAACATTTAAAAACGTTTTAAAATATTCTTTCGATCATTTCAATACCTCCACAAAGTTATCTTAAGTTCTAAGTTCTTTGTTGTCAGCTGTGTTTGCTACCTAAGAATTCTCAGTAAATTATATATCATACCGAAACTCTCAGCTACAGTTAAGTTAACACTAAGTGAGGAGAAACACACAGAACTTAGCAACACATTATGGGTGCGAGGAAGAAGTTATAGAAATAGTAGTAGTAGCAGTAGTATAATAAATAGTATTATAAGTAGTAGTAATATAAGTGGTTATAAAGTAGTAGTATAAGTAGTAGTATAAGTAGCAGTAGTATAAGTAGTAGTAATATAAGTGGTTGTAGAGTAAGTAGTATAAGTAGCAGTAGTATAATAAATAGTATTATAAGTAGTAGTAATATAAGTGGTTGTAAAGTAGTAGTATAAGTAGCAGTAGTATAAGTAATAACAGAATAAGTACTAGTATAAGTAGTAGTAGAGTAAGTAGTAGAATAAGTAGTAGTATAAGTAGTAGTAGTAGTAGTATAAGTAGTAGCATAAGTAGTAGTAGTATAAGTAGTAGTAGTATAAGTAGTAGTATAAGTAGTAGCATAAGTAGTAGTAGTATAAGTAGTAGTATAAGTAGTAGTATTATAAGTAGTAGTATAAGTAGTAGCATAAGTAGTAGTAGTATAAGTAGTAGTATAAGTAGTAGTATAAGTAGTAGCATAAGTAGTAGTAGTATAAGTAATAGTATAAGTAGTAATAATATAAGTAGTAATAGAATAAGTAGTAGTATAAGTACTAGTATAAGTAGTAGTATAAGTAGTAGCATAAGTAGTAGTAGTGTAAGTAGTAGTATAAGTAGTAGTAGTAGTAGTATAAGTAGTAGTATAAGTAGTAGTAGTATAAGTAGTAGTATAAGTAGTAGTAGTATAAGTAGTAGTATAAGTAGTAGTATAGGTAGTAGTATAAGTAGTAGTATAAGTAGTAGTATAAGTAGTAGTAGTAGTGATAGTATAAGTACCAGAATTTTGGTACCGACAGTTAGGTATCTTTATCCCGAGCAGGAGTCATCAGTCGAGTACTGTTAAGTTGACAAAAGCAGTAGAGATGTGAAGACTATATAATCAGTCCATCACCCATAAAGACGTAGTTTTGAGGTGGTCAGTCCCTCAGCCTGAAGAAGAACTTTCTTCCACAGTCTGAGACAATTTGAAGGTGAAGCGATAGTACAGAGCATTATATACTATCAGAAAGTGAGGAATAGTACACTTGTAGAAGACAGAATGTTTTCATTAATTTAATTTAATATTTTTATTTATTACAAGTACATGTACAAGGTATACATGTACAAGGTATACATGTACAAGGTATACATGTACAAGGTATACATGTACAAGGTATACATGTGCAAGGTATACATGTACAAGTTATACATGTACAAGGTATACATGTACAAGGTATACATGTGCAAGGTATACATGTGCAAGGTATACATGTACAAGGTATACATGTACAAGGTATACATGTACAAGGTATACATGAACAAGGTATACATGTACAAGGTATACATGTACAAGGTATACATGTACAAGGTATACATGTACAAGGTATACAGACCATAGCTGACATTAATGACATACTGCTACATAGAAAGTCACTTGTTATGCTGAGTATTTCTGGCGAATAAGGTCAGTTTTGTCCCAGGATGCGACCCACACCAGTCCACTAAAACCCAGGTACCCATTTTACTGATGGATGAACATGGACAACCGGTGTAAGGAAACACGCCCAAAGTTTCTACCCTCGCCGAGAATCGAACCCAGACTGTCGCAGTGTGAAGCGAGAGCTTTAGCCACCAGGCCACGAGGTCGACATTCTCACTTGGTACACAACGGCAAACACCTCGGACAACTTTTTTAAGTAGTAATACTTACAACAGGAGTAGTAATATTAATAGTAGCAGTAGTTGCAGCAGTAACAGCAAGGACATAAGAATATAAGAAAGAAGGAGGTTAGCAGTCTGGTCACCTCCACTCAAGGATGGAGCACTGCACCAGTCCCAGCAGCACAAGCTAGTCAGGTCCAACTCACACCCACCCACACCCACTCATGTATTTATCTAACCTATTTTTAAAACTACACAACGTTTTAGCCTGAATAACTGTACTCGGGAGTTTGTTCCACTCATCCACAACTCTATTACCAAACCAGTGCTTTCCTATATCCTTCCTGAATCTGAATTTTTCCAACTTGAAACCATTGCTGCGAGTCCTGTCTTGGCTGGAAATTTTCAGCACGCTATTTACATCCCATTTATTTATTCCTGTTTTCCATTTATACACCTCGATCATATCCCCCCTAATTCTACGCCTTTCGAGAGAGTGCAGATTCAGGGCCTTCAGTCTATCCTCATAGGGAAGATTTCTGTTACATGGGATCAAGTTTGTCATCCTCCTCTGTACGTTTTCCAGAGCATTTATATCCATTCTGTAATATGGTGACCAGAACTGAGCAGCATAGTCTAAATGAGGCCTAACCAAGGATATATAGAGTTGAAGAACAACCTGAGGACTTCTATTATTTGTGCTTCTAGATATGAAGCCAAGAATTCTGTTAGCTTTATTGCGAACACTAATGCACTGTTGTCTTGGTTTTAGATTACTGCTAACCAGAACTCCTAAATCTTTTCCGCAATCAGTAGTATTAAGTTTCCTCAATAGCCTCTGGTGTCGAACTCTATGGAAATCCTTACTGAAGTCCATTTACACAATATCATAATCTTTACCATGATCTACCTCCTCAAACACCTTAGTGAAAAAAGTTAGTAAATTCGTAAGACAGGAACGCCCCTTTGTAAAACCGTGTTGAGAATCATTAATCAATCAGTGCCTATCAAGATGGCTACGAATTGTTTCGGCAATTATTGATTCCATAAATTTTCCCACTATGGAGGTTAGGCTTATTGGTCTATAGTTCGAAGCCAAGGACCTGCCACCTGCCTTGTAAATAGGTATTACATTTGCCATTTTCCACTTATCAGGCACTATGCCAGTTTGAAGTGATATGTTAAAAAGATTAGCCAAAGGTATGCTAAGTTCCTCTTTACATTCCTTTAACACCCTTGCAAACAGTTCATCAGGACCTGGGGATTTGTTAGGTTTTAGTTTCTCTGTTTGTCTGAGGGCCATGTCACCATTTGTCTGAGGGCCATGTCACCATTTGTCTTAGTAGGGCCATGTCACCATTTGTCTGAGGGCCATGTCATTTGTCTGAGGGATATGTCATTTGTCTGAGGGCCATGTCATTTGTCTGAGGGCCATGTCATTTGTCTGAGGGCCATGTCATTTGTCTGAGGGACATGTCATTTGCCTGAGGGCCATGTCATTTGTCTGAGGGCCATGTCATTTGTCTGAGGGCCATGTCATTTGTCTGAGGGACATGTCATTTGTCTGAGGGACATGTCATTTGTCTGAGGACCATGTCATTTGTCTGAGGGCCATGTCATTTGTCTGAGGGACATGTCATTTGTCTGAGGGCCATGTCATTTGTCTGAGGGCCATGTCATTTGTCTGAGGGCCATGTCATTTGTCTGAGGGACATGTCAAAAATAGTAATAGAAATAGAAGTAACAGTAGCAGTAGTAGTAGTAGTAGTAGAGGTAGTAGTAGTAGTAGTCGTAGCAGCAGTATAAATAGTAGTGGCAGTAGTAGTAGTTGGAATAGTAGTAGTAGTAGCAGTAGTAGTAGTAACAATAGTGGCAACAGTAATAGCTCTTGCATAGTATTAGAAATAGTGTTAGTAATAATAGTACTAGCAGTAATAGTAGCAGTTGCAATAGAAGTAGTAATAGCAGTACTAGACATAGTTGTAGTATCAGAAACAGTAGTAGCAATAGTAATAGTAATATTAGTAATAGTAATAATAGCAGTACTAGTAGAACCAGTTGTAGTATTAATAATAGCAGTAATATTAATCGTGAAATTGTAGCAGTAGTAGTAATACAAGTACCAGTAGCAATGCGACATTTAGAATCCAATTGAAATCTCGGCCCAGGAGCTGTAAGAGTAGATCTATTCTCACCCTACTCAGTGCAACAACGCCGGTACAGCGTCGGACTGTCAACTAAAGGACCTGCAGTTCGAGCCTGCTCGTCTATCTTTGGTATATTAAAATACATGCCGTGCTAAACAGGTAAAACTTGCGATTTTGGGTTAAATAGCACCGCACTTCTTGCCGAAAAAGCCAAGCGAAAATTTGTTTATGAAAAAATTTAGCAAAAATCATTCTGAACCTAACGGAAAAAATATTTCATATTGTTTGCTTATTATTAAATTATTCCAAACTTATCTTAAATATAGTTAGTTGAATTAGGCTAAGTTAAATTGCGCTTATTATAATAAAGTTTGGTAAGTTTTCTAGGGTTCTTTTGGTACAAAATTATTAATTTCTAAACTCACATAAATGAAAAAAATATATATCTTTAAACGTATATGAGAAAATTTTGGAAAGGACTTAATTTTAAATGAGTTCTTGCTAAATGACCAATTTTACCTATTCGGCACGACATATATATATATACACATATATATTCTTAATGGTGAAGTGGAACAAAATTCTTCATCCGTAAGCCATACGTGTAGAAAGAGGCGACTAAAATGCCGGGAGCAAGGGGCTAGTAACCCCTTCTCCTGAATACATTACTAAAGTTAAAAAGAGAAACTTTCGTTTTTCTTTTTAGGTTACCCTACCTCGGTGGGATATGGCCGGTTTGATGAATATATACGTGTGTGTGTGTGTGTGTGTGTGTGTGTGTGTGTGTGTGTGTGTGTGTGTGTGTGTGTGTGTGTGTGTGGGTTTGTGTGTGTGTGTGTGTGTGTGTGTGTGTGTGTGTGTGTGTGTGTGTGTGTGTGTGTGTGTGTGTGTGTGTGTGTGTGTGTGTGTGTGTGTGTGTGTGTGTGTGTGTGTGTGTGTGTGTGTGTGTGTGTGTGTGTGTGTGTGTGTGTGTATGTGTGTGTGTGTGTGTGTGTGTGTGTGTGTGTGTGTGTGTGTGTGTGTGTGTGTGTGTGTGTGTGTGTGTGTGTGTGTGTGTGTGTGTGTGTGTGTGTGTGTGTGTGTGTGTGTGTGTATGTGTGTGTGTGTGTGTGTGTGTGTGTGTGTGTGTGTGTGTATGTGTGTGTGTGTGTGTGTGTGTGTGTGTGTGTGTGTGTATGTGTGTGTGTGTGTGTGTGTGTGTGTGTGTGTGTGTAAGTGGAATAACTATAACAGTCATAACTTTTGCCAAAGTTATTATGAACATTTACTGTAAATATCTTTTAGTTTATATATTCATTTTGAAACTGAATTAAATATTGTCGACCTGTAATAAATATTCTGTTTTAATGGACACAATGTGCAAAGTTAATCGCATTTGTAATAAAATTATATGTAATGTAAACAACACAGTAGATTAACTTGCTCTCATTGTAATACATCCAGGTATTTGTTGCCTGAATATTTGTTAGCATTTTTGAATATATATATATATATATATATATATATATATATATATATATATATATATATATATATATATATATATATATATATATATATATATATATATATATATATATATATGCAATAGGATCACAGTAAACAGGTGATTTTCGAATATGCAAAACAACCACTCTGAAAGAATAGAGAAATTCCAAGCGCTTTCGTGACTACTCACATTGTCAAGGAACTATGAAAGTAAAGCATCCAAGGAAGCTATATAAGGGGTCAGGCCAGCACCTCACTATCAGATCCAACAACGGTTAAACACCTGACGCGCGCCGACCCGACTGGATAGGTCCTTTGCACAACTCACCCACAAACTATTCTACCCAAGAAAATTTAAAAATTATTTTTTGTCCAGTGTATTATTAAATTCTTCCCAAATTCTATTAATTATAAATGGATCTAATTTATATAAACCAAAGGAAATATTCATATTATTGTCAAAACTGCTTTTTATGAAACAAGATTCAATTATATTCCTGTCGACCATGGACTTGCTTGATACTACTTTCTCAACTTTTTGAAAATCAATTGGATGGTTAAAATCTCTTACATGAATAAATAGAGCATTGGAATCTTGTCCAGTTCTAATGCTATATTTATGTTGTTTTAATCTTAGTTCGAGATTTTTACCAGTTTGACCGTAATAAACTTTATCGCAAATTTTACAAGGAATCTTATAGACACATCCATCAGCATTTTGGGGGGAATTCTTGATCAAAAGTTTTTTTTACTGTATCAAGATTTTTGAATACAACTTTAATATTAAAAGTCTTAAGAAGAGAAGGCATATCAACCAAGTTTTCATGGTAAGGGAGAACCAACATATTTTTAGTTGAATAAGGCTGGTTGTCCCTTTTTGGATTGTAAAAAGTATTTCTAGCAACTTTAAAAGATTTATCAATTACATTTCTTGGGTATTTTAAATCATTACCTGTTTCATAAATTTTGGATATTTCCTCATCCATGAACTCAGGACTACAAATTCGTAAATCTCTCAAAAACATTGATGAGAAAACAGACAGTTTGACTCTATCTTGATGCGAGGAATAATAGTGGACATAGGAACAGTTATTTGTAGGTTTTCTGTAAATTTTAAATTTACCTTTTCTAGATGTTTTAATTATTAAGGGTAATAATGAATTCAAATTTAAAATTTACAGAAAACCTACAAATAACTGTTCCTATGTCCACTATTATTCCTCGCATCAAGATAGAGTCAAACTGTCTGTTTTCTCATCAATGTTTTTGAAAGCTTTACGAATTTGTAGTCCTGAGTTCATGGATGAGGAAATATCCAAAATTTATGAAATAGGTAATGATTTAAAATACCCAAGAAATGTAATTGATAAATTGTTACAAAAAATGCGATTCTTAAAGCTTAGAGATCTCCAGTGAACACTAGAAAGGACTGCCCTTCTAGCATCCAGCCTGTTACTGGGTTTTCGTAACAAGTAGTCAGTATCCTTGTCCAATTATCCATTAGAATTGAGTATTATTCAATAGTGCTTCAGGATTACAACTGGTAGGCTACTAACTAGAGAAATTAAAATTTAATAAATTTATTAAGTCTAGAGGTATATTATCAAATTAAATTAATCACAGCAATCAAAATAAAATCAATCTCTCGAGTTCAATATTATTGTGCTGAAAGCACATATCACATTTATAATTCTTAAGTACCGTCTGGTACATTAACATTTAATAAGATATTACAAATATGTACAAGTAAGTTTGTGTATGCGTGTAAGTGCTCTAAGTAGTTCACTATGTCTCACGACTCGACTAGACTTAAACAAGTGACTGACAAAGTCCTCAAATAAAATAACTTCTTGACCGACTGGCAACCAGAACAGTCTGCTTGAACAATGAAAAGAATGCTAAGCCCAATAGCCATATAACAAGCGACTGCGACACAATCAGGATAAAGGAGATAATATAACGACACTAAGTAGGGACCATCAGCAGATCCTCCACAAAAGTTACAAAACTCCCATACTACTGAATCTAAGTTCAGCATAGGAAAAACCCGACTGTGACAATACACAGAAACCAGTACAAAATTAGGTCAGAAGCTATAGCTCGGGACCTGAGATGCTCAGTGTCTATGTGAGATACAACCTCAGTACAACGTCGAAAATCACTAAGTCTATATAATGTTCTGTGAACAGAGTTCTACAGAACTAACAAAAATAATGAGACAGACAATCTGTCTAACCACCAAGCGAGTCTAGAGCAGACTGAATACTTCACGAGAGGTGAGGACCCCCCCCCCCTCGATCACGTGATAGCCCCGTGGACAGCACACCTCAGAAGCCGGCAGTAAAACGAGCGACAAACGATAATTACAGTAGTTTGACAATCAAGACTTGAACTGAGCACATATTATGTACATCCTAACAACATAAGTCAAATAACAATATAACAGTCAAATAATAATATAAAGTCATACATTTACGATTTAGCTATTATCGCAAATATAAGCAATATAAAATTAAATGTAAAGGTAATATACATTATATATATATATACATAATAATCATTATAACCCATTCAGGGGTTGCAACATAAATCTTTTAAAGTTGCTAGAAATACTTTTTACAATCCAAAAAGGGACAACGAGCCTTATTCAACTAAAAATATGTTGGTTCTCCCTTACCATGAAAACTTGGTTGATATGCCTTCTCTTCTTAAGACTTTTAATATTAAAGTTGTATTCAAAAATCTTGATACAGTAAAAAAAAAACTTTTGATAAAGAATTCCCCCCAAAATGCTGATGGATGTGTCTATAAGATTCCTTGTAAAATTTGCGATAAAGTTTATTACGGTCAAACTGGTAAAACTCTCGAACTAAGATTAAAACAACATAAATATAGCATTAGAACTGGACAAGATTCCAATGCTCTATTTATTCATGTAAGAGATTTTAACCATCCACTTGATTTTCAAAAAGTTGAGAAAGTAGTATCAAGCAAGTCCATGGTCGACAGGAATATAATTGAATCTTGTTTCATAAAAAGCAGTTTTGACAATAATATGAATATCTCCTTTGGTTTATATAAATTAGATCCATTTATAATTAATAGAATTTGGGAAGAATTTAATAATACACTGGACAAATAATAATTTTTAAATTTTCTTGGGTAGAATAGTTTGTGGGTGAGTAGTGCAAAGGACCTATCCAAGTTGGGTCGGCGCGCGTCAGGTGTTTAACCGTTGTGGGATCTGATAGTGAGGTGCTGGCCAGACCCCTTATATAGCTTCCTTGGATGCTTTACTTTCATAGTTCCTTGATAATGTGAGTAGTCACGAAAGCGCTTGGAATTTCTCTATTCTTTCAGAGTGGTTGTTTTGCATATATATATATATATATATATATATATATATATATATATATATATATATATATATATATATATATATATATATATATATATATATATATATATATATATATATATATATATATAATAACTAGTCGGCCGTCTCCCACCGAGGCAGGGTGACCCAAAAAGAAAGAAAATCCCAAAAAAGAAAATACTGTCATCATCATTCAACACTCACACATAATCAGTGTTTTTGCAGAGGTGCTCAGAATACAACAGTTTAGAAGTATATACGTACAAAGATACACAATATATCCCTCCAAACTGCCAATATCCCAAACCCCTCCTTTAGAGTGCAGACATTGTACTTCCCATTTCCAGGACTCAAGTCCGGCTATATATAAATAACCGGTTTCCCTGAATCCCTTCACTAAATATTACCCTGCTCACACTCCAACAACTCGTCAGGCCCCAATACCATTCGTTTCCATTCACTCCTATCGAACACGCTCATGCACGCCTGCTGGAAGTCCAAGCCCCTCGCCCACAGAACCTCCCTTACGCCTTCCTTCCAATCTTTTCAAGGGCGACCCCTACCCCGCCTTCCTTCTCCTACAGATATAAATGCTCTCCATGTCATTCTACTTTTATCCATTCTCTCTAAATGACCAAACCACCTCAACAACCCCTCTTCAGCCCTCTGACTAATACTTTTATTAACTCCACACCTCCTCCTAATTTCCACACTCCGAATTTTCTGCATAATATTTACACCACACATTGTCCTAAGACAGGACATCTCCACTGCCTCCAACCGTCTCCTCGCTGCTGCATTTACCACCCAAGCTTCACACCCACATAAGAATGTTGGTACTACTATACTTTCATACCTTCCCTTCTTTGCCTCCATAGATAACGTTTTTTGTCTCCCATACTCCTCAACGCACCACTCACCTTTTTTTCCTCATCAATTTCATGATTAAGCTCATCTTTCATAAATCCATCCGCCGACACGTCAACTCCCAAGTATCTGAAAACATTGACTTCTTCCATACTCCTCCCCAATTTGTTATCCAATTTTTCTTTATCTAAATCATTTGACACCCTCATCACCTTACTCTTTTTTATGTTCACTTTCAACTTTCTACCTTTACACACTCTCTCAAACTCATCTACTAACCTTGCAATTTTTCTTTAGAATCTCTTATAAGCATAGTATCATCAGCAAAAAACAACTGTGTCAATTCCCATTTTGTATTTGATTCCCCATAATTTAATCCCACCCCTCTCCCGAACACCCTAGCATTTACTTCTTTTACAACCCCATCTATAAATATATTAAACAACCATGGTGACATTACACATCCCTGTCTAAGACCTACTTTTACCGGGAAGTAGACTCCCTCTCTTCTACACACCCTAACCTGAGCCTCACTATCCTCATAAAAACTCTTTACAGCATTTAGTAACTTACCACCTATTCCATATACTTGCTACATCTGCCACATTGCTCCCTTATCCACTTTATCATATATCTTTTCTAAATCCATAAATGCAATAAAAACTTCCCTATCTTTATCTAAATACTGTTCACATATATGCTTCAATGTAAACACTTGATCTACACATCCCCTACCCACTAAAACCTCCTTGCTCATCTGCAATCCTACATTCTGTCTTACCTCTAATTCTTTCAATTATAACCCTACTGTACACTTTTCCTGGAATACTCAGTGAACTTATTCCTCTATAATTTTTACAATCTCTTTTGTCCCCCTTCCCTTTATATAAAGGGACTATATATGCTCTCCGCCAATCCCTAGGTACCTTCCCCTTTTTCATACATTTATTAAACAAAAATACCAACCACTCCAACAGTATTTCCCCTCCCCCTTGCTTTTAACATTTCTGTCAAAATCTTGTCAGTTCCAGCTGCTTTACCCCTTTTCATTCTACGTAATGCCTCACGCACCTCCCCCACATTCACATCCTTTATACAAAGGAACTAAGCATGCTTTATGCCAGTCCCTAGGTAACTTCCCCTCATTCAAACATTTACTGAACAAAAGCACCAACTATTCCGAAGCCATATCCCAACATATTTTTAACATTTCTGTATTGATCCAATCAATCCCAACTTTCAACTTATCCACACCCTTATGCACCTCCCCGACACTCACGTCTGGTTCTTCCTTATTCCTAAAAGATGTTATACATCCCTGACCAGTGCATGAACTCAATGTCTCCTTCTTTTCATCAATATTTAATATCTCCCTATAATATTCCATCCATCTTTCAAATACCTCCAACAACTATGTAATAACTGCCCTCCTTAGTTTTTAACTGTTAAATTCATACGTTCTTAGGGTTTCTCAACTACGAATTTCATTCACAAACTTTCTCATTATTCACAGCAAAATTTGTTCATGGAACTTCACACTCTCATTTGCTCTCCTTTTACACTTCCTACTCTCTTAACCTTTCTTTTACTCTCCATGTAGTCCTCTCTCTAATATCACTTCTACTTTATAAAAACATCTCATATGCTAAAATTTTCTCTCTTGCCATTATGTTTACCTCGCGATTCCACCAATCACTCCTCTTAACTGCCGCACCCACCTTTCTATATCCACAAACTTCTACTGCACATTATAAAACTACATTCTTAAATCTACCTGGAGTATACCTGGAGGGGATTTTGGTGATCAAGGCCCCCGCGGTCTACTCAGTAACCAGGCCTTGGTTGTAGATGAATGGTTCAGAGAACCGACATGTTGTTGAATTAGACACATGTGCAACTGTTGGGTATCTTTATTGAGGAAACGTTTCGCCACACATTGGCTTCATCAGTCCATACAAAGGAGAAACTTGAAGAACAGGAGGAGAATGAGGTAATCAGTCCCTCAACCTTGAGTCGATGTGGTCAGTCCATCAATCTTGAATAGAATTCTATTCAATCTTGAATAGAATTCTATTCAAGATTGATGGACTGACAATTAAGCCGATGAACGAGCTACTGCTCGTCTGATCAAGTATTAATTTTAGGTGCCTGTCCAGCTCCTTCTTAAAGACAGCCAGGGGTTTATTGGTAATCCCCCTTATGCATGCCTGGAGGAATACTTAAGGGGGATGGTGCATCTCCTGCAGAATCTTTTGCTTTCCTAAGGATTTATTTTTGTGTGCACATTTGGGACTAGCCCCTCTAGGATTTTCTGAGTGCATATTATTATGTATCTTTCTCGCCTGCGTTCTAGGGAGTACAAGTGAAGGGACTTTAATTGTTCCCAGTAATATAGGTGCTTTATCGTACTGATACGTGCCGTGAAAGTTATCTGTATATTCTCCAGGTCTGCAATTTCTCTTGCCTTGAAAGGGGCCGTTAGTATACAGCAATGGAAATATCAACACATGTGCAGTATAATGTGATCCTTTATTGACAAAGTTTCGCCCACACAGTGGGCTTTCTCAAGTCACAAACAGATCTACCTGGGGTGGAAGGTACGGGAGTATTTATAGTCAGGTTCAGAATGCTGAGGTCAGGTGGAGAATGCTGCATCTGTACTGCATCGGTACATCATCAGATGCAGCATTCTCCAACTGACCTCAGCATTCTGAACCTGACTATAAATACTCGCGTACCTTCCACCCCAGGTAGATCTGTTTGTGACTTGAAAAAGCCCACTGTGTGGGTGAAACGTTGTCAATAAAGGATCACATTATACTGCATATGTGTTTATATTTCCACTGTGTCTGTATTTTATACCATTTATTTCCACAGCGTACAGCAATATTCCAACGTAGAGAAAACAAACTATTTGAAGAGAATCATCAAGAGCTTTGCATCTCTAGTTTTGATGATTCTTATTATTCATCCTGTCATTTTCCTAGCAGAAGTGGTAGATACGTTGTTATTGTCTTTGAATGTGAGATTCTCTGACATTATAACTCCCAGGTCCTTCATCTTAATTTTTCACTGTATTGCGTGGCTAGAATTTGTTATATGCTCCGATACATTTTTATTTCCTTGAGTTTTCCGTAGTGGAGTAACTGAAATTTGTTTTCTCTGAACTTCGTTTTATTTTCAGCGGCTCATTTAAAGATTTGCTTATGTCCGCTAGGAGATCTGCAGTGTCCTTGATAATGGCACTGTCATACAAAATAATAATAATAATAATAATAATAATAATAATAATAATAATAATAATAATAATAATAATAATAATAATAATAATAATAATAATAGTAACAATAATTTTATTTCTACAAGGACATGTAAAAAGTATACAGTCCTAGCTGACATCAGTGACATACTAATATATAGAAAGCCCCTTGTTATACTGAACATTTCGGGCAAATTAGGTCAGTGTCCCAGGATGCGACTCACACCAGTCGACTGACACCCAGGTACTCATTTTACTGATGGGGAACATAGACAACAGGTGGAAAGAAACTCCCCCAATGTTTCTACTCTGGCTGGGAATCGAACCCAGGCCCTCGCCGTGTGAAGCGAGAGCTTTAACCACTAGACCAGGGATCATCCACAAAGGAGGACACGGTGCTGTGGCTACATCTCTGTCTTCGTCAAATATAAGAATGTTCAACAGGATGGGAGTGAGTACTGTACCTTGTGGAACAGAGCTTTTCACTGTAGCTGCCTCTGACTTTTCTCTATTTACTATTATTTTTGTGTTCTGTTTCTTAGGAAGTTATAGATCCATCTACCTACTTTTCCACTTATTCCTTTATCACTCATTTTGTGACCTATTACGTCATGGTTGCACTTGTCGAAGGCTTTCGCAAAGTCTATGTATGCTACATCAGTATTTTGTTTGTTGTCTAGAGCATCCAAGACCATGTCATAGTGATTCAGTAGTTGTGAAAGGCAGGAGCAACCTGTTCTGAACCCATGCTTCCCAGGTTTGTTCAAATGATGGGTATCTAAGTGGGAAGATATCTTGCTTCTTAGAACCCTTTCAAAGACTTTTGTGATGTGGGGAGTTTTGTGGAGTAGGACTATATCCGTTGTTTTAAGTGACTGTGGGATGACTTTTGCGCTATGTTTCCTCTCCATAGAATATTTAAGGCATGTGAAAGAGGTTTTTTGCAGTTCTTGATGAACACGGAGTTCCATTTGTCTGGGTCTGGGGAAGAGTGCATGGGCATGTCATTTATTGCTTTTTGAAAGTCTTGTGGTGTTCGGATAATATTAGAATTTCTTGAATAGACCAAATTTTGAGTCTTGGCCGTATAAAAATAATTTAGATCATCGACCCTTAGTCTGATTAAAGGCTACTAAACCCTGACTCATATTGGGACTTCAGTATCTCACTCATTTCTTTGTTATCTCTGTTAGTCCCATCTCGTTTAAGCAGGGGTCCAATACTGGATGTGAATTTTGCCCTAGATTTAGCATAAGAAAAGTTTTTTTTTTCACTTTCATTTATGGTTTTAAGCTCTTCCTCTGTTTCTTGTTTCCTATATGATTCCTTAAGTTTGAGTTTGATATTTGTTATTTCTCTGACCAGTGCCTCCTGTCATATTTTAGATATACTGGTCCCTGTCAACAGTTCTGTGATTCTTCACCTTCGCCTGTATAGGGAGAGTCTCTATCTTTCTAGTTTACATCATCTGTTCTTTTTTCTTAAGGAACATGACTTGATCAGACTACAAGTGCAACAGAATTAATTCTTTATAGGCGAAGGTTCGGATCCGTGTTGTTTAGGATACCTTCCCAACTTGCTTCATTTAGGACATGGTTGGATTGATCCCACTCTTTGTTTTCGTTACTGAAGTTGAATTTGGTGAAGGTACCCTCATAACTAATCTCCTTTTGCGACTCTGTGACATACAGGCCCTTGAGCATACATGTTTACTTCTGTTATGTTATGATCTAAGTGTGTTCTCTTTTCTACTGTTATATTTTCTACCAGATCATGCATAATTATTATTGAAGATAAGGTCAAGTGTATTTTCGTCTTGTTGGTTCCACTATTTGATGGATTAAGGAGAATTTGTTGCGGAGATTTAATAGCTCATGTATGTGTGTGAATTCTCATCTGAGCTGCCTCTTGTGGTGATCTCTGCTAAAATATTATTCGCTACATTCCTCCATTTTAGGTGTCTCAAGTTGAAATCAACCAGCAGCAACATGTTTGGGGCAGGAGTTGAATTGTTTGGAAGTTGCATCCAGAGGCTTCTATACAACCACAATGACAAGGTTTTGGTTTTCAATCTTTAATGCAAAAGCTTCAACTATATCATATGAGGTGTTTAGTAATTCCGAGCAAATGACCGATTCTGTGACATACAGAGTCCGTTTTCTCTCTCGCATCTGAATAAGTTATAATCTGGGATCCATATTTCGTCGTCAAAAGTGATCCTTTATGTGGGTCTCTGTGAAAGTCACAAACATTGTATTTGACTCTGAGCAGTCCACTGATGAAAGGTATTTTGTTGTTTGTTGATAACTTTAGACCCAGTATATTTGCAACACTAAATGTTGTCGTGTTGTTGATATGTAATGAAGCTTTGTTTTGCTGGGACTAATATCGTGACTTTGTAAATGGTCAAAGTCGAACCGAAACGTCGTCGTAAGCTCCTCTCTCCTATGTGCGGGTTATTTGTGTATTATTCCAGTCACGGTATTGTGCCTCTTTTGTTATTTAGTTACTAATATCATTACTCCACCTTACTCTAACTACATCCTACTTAAAGTTATAAACTTTCACTTCTCATAAACTCACTGATGATTTTCACCTTGTAGCTCATCTCATTAAATAATTATCTGATATACCTGTTGCCCCTATAAAAACATAGACTTTAATCTACTAATACATAGCTTAACTGCTGTTATTACGCTATATATGTATACAATAACTCATGTACTTATACATATTACCCTTTAACACTCATATTAATATACATACTTTAATTAAAGGCCTCCATTACCATTTAATGAATGATAAGTGTAAATAGCGAGTAAATATGAAATGTATAAAGCTTGGAATATAAATATATAAGTAGAATATATGAAAGTGTTTGTTGTGTACGTACAGTTATGTGGTGTATAAATAGGTGGTTGTTGGTTTGTATTAATATTCTTGGTAAGTTGAAAGTTCACGTAAATATCTCATTTAGAGAGCTCTACGTAACAACCAAATAAAGGCCTATGGAATGTATAGGCTTAAGGAGGTGGATACTTTAAACAGATGTTTGTTATTACTGGATGTAAACACTTTAAATAGGTGGTCGCTTTAAATAAAAAAAACTTTCTATCTCAGGTGGTCTATTTAAAAGAGTGGCCGCATCGTCACTAATAACATGTGTTATTCGTAGTGACGAGTTTGGCAGTGATGAGGTGTAACAGTGACGAGGTGTGACAGTGGCCAGGTGTAACAGTGACGAGGTGTGACAGTGGCCAGGTGTAGCAGTGACGAGGTGTGGCAGTGACCAGGTGTAACAGTGACGAGGTGTGACAGTGACCAGGTGCAACAGTGACGAGGTGTGACAGTGACCAGGTGCAATAGTGACGAGGTGTCACAGTGACCAGGTGTAACAGTGACAAGGTGTAACGGTGAAGAGGCGTGACAGTGACGAGGTGTAACAGTGACGAGGTGTGACAGTGACCAGGTGTAACAGTGACGAGGTGTGACAGTGACCAGGTGTAGCAGTGACGAGGTGTGACAGTGACCAGGTGTAACAGTGACGAGGTGTAACAGTGACGAGGCGTGACAGTGACGAGGTGTAACAGTGATGAGGTGTGAGATGACGAGGTGTGAATGTGACGAGGTGTCGCAGTGACGAGGTGCAACAGTGACGAGGTGTAACAGTGACTAGGTGTAACAGTGACCAGGTGTAACAGTGACGAGGTGTGACAGTGACGAGGTGTGACAGAGACGAGGTGTGACAGTGAAGAGGTGTGACAGTGACGAGGTGTGACAGTGACGACGAGTGACAGTGACGAGGTGTGACAGTGACGAGGAGTAACAGTGACGAGTGTGATAGTGACGAGGTATGACAGTGACGGAGCGTGACAGTGACGAAGTGTAACAATGAAAAGGTGTGACAGTAACGAGGTGCGACAGTAACGTGTGACAGTGACGAGGTGTGACAGCGACGAAGAGTAACAGTGACAAGTGTGACAGTGACGAGGTGTGACAGCGACGGAGTGTGACAGTGACGAAGTGAAACAGTGACAGAGTGAACAGTGACGAAGTGTAACAGACACGGAGTGTAAGAGTGACAAGGTTTAACAATGACGGAGTGTGACAGTGACGAGAAGTAACAGTGACGAGTGTGACAGTGACGAGGTGAAACAGTGACCGAGTGAACAGTGACGAAGTGTAACAGAGACGGAGTGCAAGAGTGACGAGGTGTAACAATGACGGAGTGTGACAGTGACGAGAAGTAACAGTGACGAGTGTGACAGTGACGAGGTGAAACAGTGACGGAGTGAACAGTGACGAAGTGTAACAGAGACGGAGTGTAACAGTGACAAGGTGTAACAATGACGAGGTGTAAGAGTGACGAGGTGTAACGGTGACGAGGTGTAACAGTGACGGAGTATGACAGTGACTAGGTGCAACAGTGAAAAGGAGTGGCAGTGACGAGTTGTAACAGTGACGAGGTGTAACAGTAACGAGGTGTAACAGTGGCGAGGTGTAACAGAGGCGAGGTGTAACAGTGAAGAGATGTAACAGTGACGAGGTGTAACAGAGGCGAGGTGTAACAGTGAAGAGATGTAACAGTGACGAGGTGTAACAGTGACGAGGTGTAACAGTGGCGAGGTGTGAGAGTGACGAGGTGTGAGAGTGACGAGGTGTGGCAGTGACGAGGAGTAACAGTGACGAGTGTGACAGTGATGGAGTGTGACAGTGACGATGTGTAACACTAACGAGGTGTGACAGTGACGAGGTGTGACAGTGACGGAGTGTGACAGTGACGAGATGTAAGTGACGAGGTGTAACAGTGACGAGGTGTAACAGTGACGGAGTGTGACAGTGACTAGGTGCAACAGTGAGTGTCCACTATCTCTCTCCTGCATCAGTGTTCAGTATCACTCTCCTGCATCAGTGTTCAGTATCACTCTCCTGCATCAGTGTTCAGTATCACTCTCCTGCATCAGTGTTCAGTATCACTCTCCTGCATCAGTGTTCAGTATTACTCTCCTGCATCAGTGTTCAGTATCACTCTTATGCATCAGTGTTCAGTATCACTCTCCTGCATCAGTGTTCAGTATCACTCTCCTGCATCAGTGTTCAGTATCACTCCCCTATATCAGTGTTCAGTATCACTCTACTGCATCAGTGTTCAGTAACACTCTCCTGCATCAGTGTTCAGTATCACTCTCCTGCATCAGTGTCCACTATCACTCTCCTGCATCAGTGTTCAGTATAACTCCCCTATATCAGTGTTCAGTATCACTCTCCTGCATCAGTGTTCAGTAACACTCTCCTGCATCAGTGTTCAGTATCACTCTCCTGCATCAGTGTTCAGTATCACTCTCCTGCATCAGTGTTCAGTATCACTCCCCTATAACAGTGTTCAGTATCACTCTCCTGCATCAGTGTTCAGTAACACTCTCCTGCATCAGTGTTCAGTATCACTCTCCTGCATCAGTGTTCAGTATCACTATCCTGCATCAGTGTTCAGTATCACTCTCCTGCATCAGTGTTCAGTATCAATATCCTGCATCAGTGTTCAGTATCACTCTCCTGCATCAGTGTTCAGTGTCACTTTCCTGTATCAGTCTTCAGTGTCAATTTCCTGCATAAGTGTTCAGTATCACACTCCTGCATCAGTGTTCAGTATCACTCTCCTGCCTCAGTGTTCAGTATCACTCTCCTGCATCAGTGTTCAGTATCACTCTCCAGCATCAGTGTTCAGTATCACTCTCCTGCGTCAGTGTTCAGTATCACTCTCCTGCATCAGTGTTCAGTATCACTCTCCTGCCTCAGTGTTCAGTATCACTCTCATGCATCAGTGTTCAGTAACACTCTCCTGCCTCAGTGTTCAGTATCACTCTCCTGCATCAGTGTTCAGTATCACTCTCCTGCATCAGTGTTCAGTATCACTCTCCTGCCTCAGTGTTCAGTATCACTCTCATGCATCAGTGTTCAGTATCACTCTCCTGCATCAGTGTTCAGTATCACTCTCCTGCATCAGTGTTCAGTATCTCTCTCCTGGATCAGTGTTCAGTATCTCTCTCCTGGATCAGTGTTCAGTATCACTCTCCTGCATCAGTGTTCAGTATCTCTCTCCTGGATCAGTGTTCAGTATCACTCTCCTGCATCAGTGTTCAGTATCACTCTTCTGCATCAGTGTTCAGTATCACTCCCCTATATCAGTGTTCAGTATCACTCTCCTGTTTCAGTGTTCAGTATCACTCTGCAGGATCAGTGTTCAGTATCACTCTCCTGCATCAGTGTCCACTATCACTCTCCTGCATCAGTGTTCAGTATCACTCCCCTATATCAGTGTTCAGTATCACTCTTCTGTTTCAGTGTTCAGTGTCACTTTCCTGCATCAGTGTTCAGTATCACACTCCTGCATCAGTGTTCAGTATCACTCCCATATATCAGTGTTCAGTATCACTCTCCTGCATCAGTGTTCAGTGACACTCTCCTGCATAAGTGTTCAGTGTCAATTTCCTGCATCAGTGTCCACTATCACTCTCCTGCATCAGTGTTCAGTATCACTCTCCTGTATCAGTGTTCAGTATCACTCTCCTGCATCAGTGTTCAGTATCACTCTCCTGAATCTGTGTTAAGTATCCCTCTCTTGCATCAGTGTCCACTATCACTCTCCTGCGTCAGTGTTCAGTATCACTCTCCTGCATCAGTGTTCAGTATCACTCTCCTGCCTCAGTGTTCAGTATCACTCTCATGCATCAGTGTTCAGTAACACTCTCCTGCCTCAGTGTTCAGTATCACTCTCCTGCATCAGTGTTCAGTATCACTCTCCTGCATCAGTGTTCAGTATCACTCTCCTGCCTCAGTGTTCAGTATCACTCTCATGCATCAGTGTTCAGTATCACTCTCCTGCATCAGTGTTCAGTATCACTCTCCTGCATCAGTGTTCAGTATCTCTCTCCTGGATCAGTGTTCAGTATCTCTCTCCTGGATCAGTGTTCAGTATCACTCTCCTGCATCAGTGTTCAGTATCTCTCTCCTGGATCAGTGTTCAGTATCACTCTCCTGCATCAGTGTTCAGTATCACTCTTCTGCATCAGTGTTCAGTATCACTCCCCTATATCAGTGTTCAGTATCACTCTCCTGCATCAGTGTCCACTATCACTCTCCTGCATCAGTGTTCAGTATCACTCCCCTATATCAGTGTTCAGTATCACTCTTCTGTTTCAGTGTTCAGTGTCACTTTCCTGCATCAGTGTTCAGTATCACACTCCTGCATCAGTGTTCAGTATCACTCCCATATATCAGTGTTCAGTATCACTCTCCTGCATCAGTGTTCAGTGACACTCTCCTGCATAAGAGTTCAGTGTCAATTTCCTGCATCAGTGTCCACTATCACTCTCCTGCATCAGTGTTCAGTATCACTCTCCTGTATCAGTGTTCAGTATCACTCTCCTGCATCAGTGTTCAGTATCACTCTCCTGCATCAGTGTTCAGTATCACTCTCCTGCATCAGTGTCCACTATCACTCTCCTGCATCAGTGTTCAGTATCTCTCTCCTGGATCAGTGTTCAGTATCACTCTCCTATATCAGTGTTCAGTATCACTCTCCTGCGTCAGTGTTCAGTATCACTATCCTGCATCAGTGTTCAGTATCACTCTACTGCATCAATGTCCACTATCACTCTCCTGCATCAGTGATCAGTATCACTCTCCTGAATCAGTGTTCAGTATCTCTCTCCTGGATCAGTGTTCAGTATCACTCTCCTATATCAGTGTTCAGTATCACTCTCCTGCATCAGTGTTCAGTATCACTCTCCTGCATCAGTGTTCAGTATCGCTCTGCTGCATCAGTGTTCAGTATCACTCTCCTTCATCAGTGATCAGTATCACTCTCCTGAATCAGTGTTCAGTATCCCTCTCTTGCATCAGTGTCCACTATCACTCTCCTGTATCAGTGTTCAGTATCACTCTCCTGCATCAGTGTTCAGTATCCCTCTCTTGCATCAGTGTCCACTATCAGTCTCCTGCATCAGTGTTCAGTATCACTCTCCTGCATCAGTGTTCAGTACCACTCTCCTGCATCAGTGTTCAGTATCACTCTCCTGTATCAGTGTTCAGTATCACTCTTCTGGATCAGTGTTTAGTATCACTCTCCTGCATCAGTGTTCAGTATCACTCTCCTGCATCAATGTTTAGTATCACTCTCCTGCATCAGTGTTCAGTATCACTCTCCGGCATCAGTGTTCAGTATCACTCTCCTGCATCAGTGTTTAGTATCACTCTCCTGCATCAGTGTTTAGTATCACTCTCCTGCATCAGTGTTCAGTATCACTCTCCTGCGTCAGTGTTCAGTATCAATCTCCTGCATCAGAGTTCAGTATCACTCTCCTGCATCAGTGTCCACTATCACTCTCCTGTATCAGTGTTCAGTATCACTCTCCTGCATCAGTGTTCAGTATCACTCTCCTGCATCAGTGCCCACTATCACTGTCCTGTACCAGTGTTCAGTATCACTCTCCTGCGTCAGTGTTCAGTATCACTCTCCTGTATCAGTGGTCAGTATCACTCTCCTGCATCAGTGTCCACTATCACTCTCCTGTATCAGTGTTCAGTATCACTCTCCTGCATCAGTGTTCAGTATCACTCTCCTGCATCAGTGTTCACTATCACGCTCCTGCATCAGTGTTCAGTATCACTCTCCTGCATCAGTGTTCACTATCACGCTCCTGCATCAGTGTTCAGTATCACTCTACTGAATCAGTGTACACTATCACTCTCCTGCGTCAGTGTCCACTATCACTCTCCGGCATCAGTGTTCAGTATCACTCTCCTGCATAAGTGTTCAGTATCGCTCTGCTGCATCAGTGTTCAGTATCACTCTCCTGCATCAGTGTCCACTATCAATCTCCAGCATCAGTGTTCAGTATCACTCTCCTGAATCAGTGTTCAGTATCCCTCTCTTGCATCAGTGTCCACTATCACTCTCCTGTATCAGTGTTCAGTATCACTCCCCTGCATCAGTGTCCACTATCACTCTCCTGTATCAGTGTCCACTATCAGTCTCCTGCATCTGTGTCCACTATCACTCTCCTGTATCAGTGTTCAGTATCACTCTCCTGTATTAGTGTTCAGTATCACTCTCCTGCATCAGTGTCCACTATCAGTCTCCTGCATCTGTGTCCACTATCACTCTCCTGTATCAGTGTTCAGTATCACTCTCCTGTATCAGCGTTCAGTATCACTCTCCTGCATCAGTGTTCAGTATCACTCTCCTGTATCAGTGTTCAGTATCACTCTCCTGCATGAGTGTTCAGTATCACTCTCCTTTATCAGTGTTCAGTGTCACTCTCCTGCATCAGTGCCCACTATCAGTCTCCTGTATCAGCGTTCAGTATCACTCTCCTGCATCAGTGTTCAGTATCACTCTCCTTGATCAGTGTTCAGTATCACTCTCCTGCATCAGTGTCCACTATCACTCACCTGCGTCTGTGTCCACTATCACTCTCCTGTATCAGTGTTCAGTATCACTCTCCTGCATCAGTGTCCACTATCACTCTCCTGCGTCTGTGTCCACTATCACTCTCCTGTATCAGTGTTCAGTATCACTCTCCTGCATCAGTGTTCAGTATCACTCTCCTGCATCAGTGCTCAGTATCACTCTCCTGCATCATTGTTCAGTATCACTCTCCTGCGTCAATGTTCAGTAACATTCTCCTGCATCAGTGTTCAGTATCACTCTCCTGCGTCAGTGTTCAGTATCACTCTCCTGCATCAGTGTTCAGTATCACTCTCCTGCATCAGTGTTCAGTATCACACTCGTGCATCAGTGTTCAGTATCACTATCCTGCGTCAGTGTTCAGTATCACTCTCCTGCGTCAGTGTTCAGTATCACTATCCTGCATCAGTGTTCAGTATCACTCTCCTGCATCAGTGTACACTATCACTCTCCGTCATCAGTGTTCAGTATCACTCTCCTGCATCAGTGTTCAGTATCGCTCTGCTGCATCAGTGTTCAGTATCACTCTCCTGCATCAGTGCACACTATCACTCTCCGTCATCAGTGTTCAGTATCACTCTCCTGCATCAGTGTTCAGTATCACTCTCCTGCATCAGTGTTCATTATCACTCTCCTGCATCTGTGTCCACTATCAGTCTCCTGTATCAGTGTTCAGTATCACTCTCCTGCATCAGTGTTCAGTATCACTCTCCTGTATCAGTGTTCAGTATCACTCTCCTGCATGAGTGTTCAGTATCACTCCCCTTTATCAGTGTTCAGTATCACTCTCCTGCATCAGTGTACACTATCACTCTCCTGAATCAGTGTTCAGTATCCCTCTCCTGCATCAGTGCTCAGTATCACTCTCCTGCATCAGTGTTCAGTATCCCTCTCCTGCATCAGTGTTCAGTATCACTCTCCTGCATCAGTGTACACTATCACTCTCCGTCATCAGTGTTCAGTATCACTCTCCTGCATCAGTGTTCAGTATCACTCTCCTGCATCAGTGTTCATTATCACTCTCCTGCATCTGTGTCCACTATCAGTCTCATGTATCAGTGTTCAGTATCACTCTCCTGCATCAGTGTTCAGTATCACTCTCCTGCATGAGTGTTCAGTATCACTCTCCTTTATCAGTGTTCAGTATCACTCTCCTGCATGAGTGTTCAGTATCACTCTCCTTTATCAGTGTTCAGTATCCCTCTCCTGCATCAGTGTTCAGTATCCCTCTCCTGCATCAGTGTTCAGTATCACTCTCCTGCATCAGTGTTCACTATCACTCTCCTGCATCAGTGTTCAGTATCACTCTCCTGCATCAGTGTTCAGTATCACTCTCCTGCATCAGTGTTCAGTATCACTCTCCTGCATCAGTGTCCACTATCACTCTCCTGCGTCAGTGTTCAGTATCACTCTCCTGTATCTGTGTTCAGTATCACTCTCTTGCATCAGTGTCCACTATCACTCTCCTGTATCAGTGTTCAGTATCACTCTCCTGTATCAGTGTTCAGTATCACTCTCCTGTATCAGTGTCCACTATCACTCTCCTGCATCAGTGTTCACTATCACTCCCCTGCATCAGTGTCCACTATCACTCTCCTGTTCCAGTGTTCAGTATCACTCTCCTGCATCAGTGTCCGCTATCACTCTCCAGTATCAGTGTTCAGTATCACTCTCCTGTATCAGTGTTCAGTATCACTCTCCTGTATCAGTGGTCAGTATCACTCTCCTGCATCAGTGTCCACTATCACTCTCCTGTATCAGTGTTCAGTATCACTCTCCTGCATCAGTGTTCAGTATCACTCTCCTGCGTCAGTGTCCACTATCACTCTCCGGCATCAGTGTTCAGTATCACTCTCCTGCATCAGTGTTCAGTATCGCTCTGCTGCATCAGTGTTCAGTATCACTCTCCTGCGTCAGTGTCCACTATCAATCTCCAGCATCAGTGTTCAGTATCACTATCCTGAATCAGTGTTCAGTATCCCTCTCTTGCATCAGTGTCCACTATCACTCTCCTGCATCTGTGTCCACTATCACTCTCCTGTATCAGTGTTCAGTATCACTCTCCTGTATTAGTGGTCAGTATCACTCTCCTGCATCAGTGCCCACTATCAGTCTCCTGTATCAGCGTTCAGTATCACTCTCCTGCATCAGTGTTCAGTATCACTCTCCTGTATCAGTGTTCAGTATCACTCTCCTTTATCAGTGTTCAGTGTCACTCTCCTGCATTAGTGACCACTATCACTCTCCTGGATCAGTGTTCAGTATCACTCTCCTGCATCAGTGTTCAGTATCACTCTCCTGCACCAGTGTCCACTATCACTTTCCTGCATCAGTGTTCAGTATCACTCTCCTGCATCAGTGTTCAGTATCACTCTCCTGTATTAGTGTTCAGTATCACTCTCCTGCATTTGTGTCCACTATCAGTCCCCTGTATCAGTGTTCAGTATCACTCTCCTGCATCAGTGTTCAGTATCACTCTCCTGTATCAGTGTTCAGTATCACTCTCCTGCATCAGTGTTCAGTATCACTCTCCTGCATCAGTGTTCAGTATCACTCTCCTGCATCAGTGTTCAGTATCACTCTCCTGCATCAGTGTTCAGTATCGCTCTGCTGCATCAGTGTTCAGTATCACTCTCCTGCATCAGTGTACACTATCACTCTCCGTCATCAGTGTTCAGTATCACTCTCCTGCATCAGTGTTCAGTATCACTCTCCTGCATCAGTGTTCATTATCACTCTCCTGCATCTGTGTCCACTATCAGTCTCCTGTATCAGTGTTCAGTATCGCTCTCCTGCATCAGTGTTCAGTATCACTCTCCTGTATCAGTGTTCAGTATCACTCTCCTGCATGAGTGTTCAGTATCACTCTCCTTTATCAGTGTTCAGTATCACTCTCCTGCATTAGTGACCACTATCACTCTCCTGGATCAGTGTTCAGTATCCCTCTCCTGCATCAGTGTTCAGTATCACTCTCCTGCATCAGTGTTCAGTATCCCTCTCCTGCATCAGTGTTCAGTATCACTCTCCTGCATCAGTGTACACTATCACTCTCCGTCATCAGTGTTCAGTATCACTCTCCTGCATCAGTGTTCAGTATCACTCTCCTGCATCAGTGTTCATTATCACTCTCCTGCATCTGTGTCCACTATCAGTCTCCTGTATCAGTGTTCAGTATCACTCTCCTGCATCAGTGTTCAGTATCACTCTCCTGCATGAGTGTTCAGTATCACTCTCCTTTATCAGTGTTCAGTATCACTCTCCTGCATCAGTGTTCAGTATCACTCTCCTGCATCAGTGTTCAGTATCACTCTCCTGTATCAGTGTTCAGTATCACTCTCCTGGATCAGTGTTCAGTATCCCTCTCCTGCATCAGTGTTCAGTATCCCTCTCCTGCATCAGTGTTCAGTATCACTCTCCTGCATCAGTGTTCACTATCACTCTCCTGCATCAGTGTTCAGTATCACTCTCCTGCATCAGTGTTCAGTATCACTCTCCTGCATCAGTGTTCAGTATCACTCTCCTGCATCAGTGTCCACTATCACTCTCCTGCGTCAGTGTTCAGTATGACTCTCCTGTATCTGTGTTCAGTATCACTCTCCTGCATCAGTGTCCACTATCACTCTCCTGTATCAGTGTTCAGTATCACTCTCCTGTATCAGTGTTCAGTATCACTCTCCTGTATCAGTGTCCACTATCACTCTCCTGCATCAGTGTTCACTATCACTCCCCTGCATCTGTGTCCACTATCACTCTCCTGTATCAGTGTTCAGTATCACTCTCCTTTATCAGTTTTCAGTATCACTCTCCTGCATCAGTGTCCACTATCACTCTCCTGTTCCAGTGTTCAGTATCACTCTCCTGCATCAGTGTCCGCTATCACTCTCCTGTATCAGTGTTCAGTATCACTCTCCTGTATCAGTGTTCAGTATCACTCTCCTGTATCAGTGGTCAGTATCACTCTCCTGCATCAGTGTCCACTATCACTCTCCTGTATCAGTGTTCAGTATCACTCTCCTGCATCAGTGTTCAGTATCACTCTCCTGCGTCAGTGTCCACTATCACTCTCCGGCATCAGTGTTCAGTATCACTCTCCTGCATCAGTGTTCAGTATCGCTCTGCTGCATCAGTGTTCAGTATCACTCTCCTGCATCAGTGTCCACTATCAATCTCCAGCATCAGTGTTCAGTATCACTCTCCTGAATCAGTGTTCAGTATCCCTCTCTTGCATCAGTGTCCACTATCACTCTCCTGCATCTGTGTCCACTATCACTCTCCTGTATCAGTGTTCAGTATCACTCTCCTGTATTAGTGTTCAGTATCACTCTCCTGCATCAGTGCCCACTATCAGTCTCCTGTATCAGCGTTCAGTATCACTCTCCTGCATCAGTGTTCAGTATCACTCTCCTGTATCAGTGTTCAGTATCACTCTCCTTTATCAGTGTTCAGTGTCACTCTCCTGCATTAGTGACCACTATCACTCTCCTGGATCAGTGTTCAGTATCACTCTCCTGCATCAGTGTTCAGTATCACTCTCCTGCACCAGTGTCCACTATCACTTTCCTGCATCAGTGTTCAGTATCACTCTCCTGCATCAGTGTTCAGTATCACTCTCCTGTATTAGTGTTCAGTATCACTCTCCTGCATCTGTGTCCACTATCAGTCTCCTGTGTCAGTGTTCAGTATCACTCTCCTGCATCAGTGTTCAGTATCACTCTCCTGTATCAGTTTTCAGTATCACTCTCCTGCATCAGTGTTCAGTATCACTCTCCTGCATCAGTGTTCAGTATCACTCTCCTGCATCAGTGTTCAGTATCACTCTCCTGTATCAGTGTTCAGTATCACTCTCCTGGATCAGTGTTCAGTATCCCTCTCCTGCATCAGTGTTCACTATCACTCTCCTGCATCAGTGTTCACTATCACTCCCCTGCATCTGTGTCCACTATCACTCTCCTGTATCAGTGTTCAGTATCACTCTCCTGTATCAGTGTTCAGTATCACTCTCCTGCATCTGTGTCCACTATCACTCTCCTGCATCAGTGTTCACTATCACTCCCCTGCATCAGTGTTCACTATCACTCTCCTGTATCAGTGTTCAGTATCACTCTCCTGTATCAGTTTTCAGTATCACTCTCCTGCATCAGTGTCCACTATCACTCTCCTGCATCAGTGTTCAGTATCACTCTCCTGCATCAGTGTTCAGTATCACTCTCCTGCATCAGTGTTCAGTATCACTCTCCTGTATCAGTGTTCAGTATCACTCTCCTGCATCAGTGTTTACTATCACTCTCCTGCATCAGTGTTCAGTATCACTCTCCTGCATCAGTGTTCAGTATCACTCTCCTGCATCAGTGTTCAGTATCACTCTCCTGCATCAGTGTTCAGTATCACTCTCCTGCATCAGTGTTCAGTATCACTCTCCTGCATCAGTGTCCACTATCACTCTCCTGTATCAGTGTTCAGTTTCACTCTCCTGCATCAGTGTCCACTATCACTCTCCTGTATCAGTGTTCAGTTTCACTCTCCTGCATCAGTGTTCAGTATCACTCTCCTGCATCAGTGTTCAGTATCACTCTCCTGCATCAGTGTCCACTATCACTCTCCTGCATCAGTGTTTACTATCACTCTCCTGCATCAGTGTTCACTATCACTTTCCTGCATCAGTGTTCAGGTCACTCTTGTGCATTAGTGTCCAGTATCACTTCTGAATCAGTGTCCAGTATCACTCTCCAGCATCAATGTCCAGCAGTAGGTAACCAAACAAAGTATTCGTCTGGTTCTCTTCATATCACGCCTCCATGAGGTTTATGTCTTGGTAAAGTCGTTCGTGATGTTCATCACTAACGTCAGTTAGTATCGTTTGGGACAAGTCAAAGTGAGAGAAGGAGAATTAAATTTTGAAGTACATCAGACATCCCTGTAGATAATATGCTGTCAGTTTATCTTCTACAATATTTCTGTAATCATCACTGTGATGACTGACCAAGAAACCTGCACAAGTGTCCTTGAATGCCTCTTATGCTTTCAGCTCAGCATCTTGGAGACTTTCATCATAATGAAAATCATTAACTAACTTCCAGATTTGTGATCCGAAGAAGATAACTTCTTTCAGGTTAGCGTCACTAGGTCTGGAAAACCTCTCCTTCAGACAGGAAAAACCTACACCTTCTTTCACTAAGGCTTTGTCTATTATGTTTAATAAGGCCTAACTTAATATGTAAAGGCAGAAGTAGCATGTACTCTGTATCGAATAAAGGCCCTTGCTGATTGTTATTCACGCCTGCCTCATACGATTCTGGAGCTGGCCACTTACCATGAATACAGTAGCGTATTGTATCTCAGGTGTCCCACACGTACCATGACTGCAGCAGTGCATTGTATCTCAGGTGTCCCACACGTACCATGACTGCAGCAGTGCATTGTATCTCAGGTGTCCCACACGTGCCATGAATGCAGTAGTGCTTTGTATCTCAGGTGTCCCACAGCCACAGAACGCAACAATAGCTTGTAAACGCACTATACACACCTGATAATGAACCTTATACTATTAGGTCGAAACAGACGAGTTCAGCGCCACAAAATAAGTTATTAACTCGTCTTTAAGAGTGATTTGAAAACTTGGTTGACTCTTGTTAGTGAAAAGTGAAAAATATTTCACTTTGTGGCTCCTTCACGTCTTACTAAAGCTCTTTCACGTCTTATTGTTGCTCCTTCGAGTCTTACTGTAGCTCCTTCAGGTCTTGTTTTAGCTGCTTCGCCTCTTATTGTAGCTCTTTCACGTCTTATTTCGTCACGTATCACTGAGAGCTCCCTCGCGTCACACTGTAGCTCTTTCAAGTCTCATTGTGGGTTTTACACGTCATACTGAGTGCTTCTTTATATAAAGCAGAGAGCTCTGTCATATCACGCTGAGAGCCCCTTCAGGTCACGTTCAGAGCCCCTTCAGATCACACTGAGAGCCCCGTCTTGTCACGCTGAGAGACCCTTTATGTCACACAGAGAACTCTTCCTCATCACTCTGAGAACTGTTTCACATCTCGCTAAGAGCTCCGTCATGTTACAGAGAGCTCCCTCACGTCACTTTGGAGATTTTCTTCACGTGACAGTCATCACAGAGAAGTCTCTGGTCACATTGAAAGCTCTTTTCGTCAAAATAAGAATTTTTTTGCGTCACATTAAGAGCTCTCTTACTTTACACTGGGAGCTCCACATTTAGCAATAAGAGCTCCGTCATGTCAAACTGAAAGCTTCAACATCATCAAGTACATTCACGCCACATTGAGAGCTTAAACGCCAGACTAAGAGCTTTGGCTCTTCAGGGAGCTCCGATATCACATTGAAAGTCACTGACTCAACAACCTCCATCACACAGGAGCTTCTATTTGCAGCTCACAAACTGACTCATTAGTTAATTATTTTCATTATAGGCCAAAGTTTCAACTCACTTCCGATGTTTTAATGTTTATTTATGTGGCATGTGTTTATGAGGCAAATAATTTAGTTTGTTGTTATGATTATTTTGAGAGATATTGCTAATTGGTTCGTTAGATTGGTAAATTAATCATATCAATAACACGATTACTAAGGCTGAAAACATAATTATCAGGAACAGCTGTGGCCATGTGACGTCAATGTAAAGTCTCTCTCTCTCTCTCTCTCTCTCTCTCTCTCTCTCTCTCTCTCTCTCTCTCTCTCTCTCTCTCTCTCTCTCTCTCTCTCTCTCTCTCTCTCTCTCTCTCTCTCTCTCTCTCTCTCTCTCTACACATGGTTTGACAAGGTTAAGGATCCCTAGGTTTATTGACAAGCTATTTACAGGTTAAGGATTCTAACTTTATTGGACAAGCTAAGAGCTGTTACCTACATCAGCTCATTTGAAAGCATTTTTATTGTTATGAGACATACAAGTAGGGAACAGGATGAAGTTGGAGCCATCTGTGGGCCAGCATTTTCATTTGTTCAACTGACGTTATCTCGTTGACATCATTATGCTGTACAGAATGTGTTCCATACTCGAGTCATCCTGGGTATGTATGATCTCAGATGGAGTGATGTTCTGGAGAAGGGTACAGCCAGAGTGAAGTTGCTGCTTTCTGCCCGTCTTGTGGCATGGAAAAAGCTTGTTTCGCCCCTGTCCTCGAAGTGGATCCAAGTGTGGTATTTTGACAATATTGGCCTTGTACATAACAGTAAGGCCACCCACATCCCTCCTATGTTGAAGGCTCTGCTGAAATGACAGATCTATCCAGGATGGGTCCAGGCGAGAGATGAGACGTCTTACTGTTCTCTACTCTGTCAAGCAGTCGCAGATGAGAGGGGGACAGGCAAGCCAAGAAAGTGGAGCATACTCAAGGTGTGAGGCGTACTTGTGCCTCGTACAGGATCTTGCAACCCCTACTGTCAAGCAGATGTGAGATACGGCGAAGTGCTGTAAACTTCCTGGCTGCCTTGTTTGCAAGATTTACAACATGGTTCTTCATGGTTAGTTTGAGTCAAATTTCACCCCAAGGATATCAACTTCTTCTCCAGGTGCCAACATCGTCCCATTCATCCTTACTACTGCACCAGCATTACCATCATGGTGCCTAGAGACGATCATCATTTGCGTTTTCTCAGGTGCAAATGTTACTTGCCATCTATTTCCCCAAGCTGATATAGCTCTCAGCTGGTAATTGATGTAGCTTAGAGCAGCTGGCATTTCTTCTCTTGGATAAGTGAATGTTAGTGTACAGTCGTCTGCATATGCATGTGATTCTGGGATGAGATGAAGAAGGTCGTTGAAGTAGACATTCCATAACAGTGGACCCAGCACACTTCCTTGTGGAACGCTTGCCCCTCCCAATAGGATGTCTTGCTGATTCCGTTCCATTGAGAACTACACTTGAGATCTACCATGAAGGTAATCACTGAGGAGACATAGCGTAGAGCCTGCAATTCCCAGTGCTTGAAGTTTTGCTAAGAGGCCCTGGTGCCACACTCCGGTCGAAAGCGCCAGCAATGTCCAGTGCTACCACACAGCTGACTTTGGATTCATCCAGTGACTGGTGCCACTTAGTGGAGAGGTTTAACAACAGATCAGCAGCAGAGTAACCTTTCCTGAAGCCATATTGACGATCACAAAGTAGTGAGTGGTAGTCAAAGAAATCTGTCATTTGTCTTGAGATTATTGTCTCAAGGATCTTACCAGTGATTGACAGGAGTGACACTGGTCTGTAGTTGCTGATTTCTGCTCTGCTCTTCTTTTGTGAACAGGGACTACATTTGCCTCTTTCCATGGAGAGGGCCATTTGCACTGTACTAGGCAGTGCTGAAAGATGCGAGTTAGAGGTGCTGCTAGCTGGTCTGCACATCTTCTCAACAATCTTGGGCTCAACTTGTCTGGGCCCACAGCCTTTCTTGGTCAAGTGATTTAAGAAGGAAATGCACCTCCTCCTGCCTTATTGTCACCCCTGACAGTTTTGACACAGTTCTTGCAGCTAGCCAAGGAGGGTCCCTTGCTGGATCAGGAACTTGCATTTTGGTAGCAAAGTGTTCAGCAAAGAGGTCCGCTTTCTCTTGACTACTAGTAGAGGTGGTCCCATCCTGTCGATTTAGAGGTGGAATAAGTTCATCAGGCAGATAACCTTGTCTGTCCTTGACCAGGGACCACCAGGTTTTGGAGCCTACCCTACCTGATGCTAACTTTCTTTTAGTGTCCAACTCCCATTTAGCAATGGCCCACTTTTGAACATCACCCATATGCCTACAGGCTTGCATGTGCAAGTTCCTGTTATAGGTGGTAGGGATGTCTCTTATACCTTCGCCATGCTTTGTACTTAGCAGTAGCCAGCCTCTCTACAACGAAAGCCAAACCAAGGCTGATCTGTAGGCTTTGTCACATATTGCCGGTGAGGAATGTGTTCTTGTTGCAGATTAAGGATGTGTCCAGTGAAGGCTTTCACTTGGTTGTCAACATCCCCTGGAGAAGAAGCATTTCCAGTCGGTGGTGGCGAGCTCAGAGCAAAGGGCTGGCCAATTACCTCTTTCCCATAGCCAGGTTGTGCGTGTGGACTCCTCACCTCGTTCTGTTGGGATCTTAAGTGTGGTAAACACAGCCTTGTGGTCAGACGATCCAACGTAGCCGAGGGGTTGACAAGTGACTATGCCTTCTGCCAGATCTCACTACTGGGTCAAGGGAGGAGCCAGAGATATGAGTAGGGGAAATCAACAAAGTTTCTCATGTCAAACACTGCAAGAAGGTCATCAAAGTCCCTCTGTATAAGGTGCTGGTTGAGGTCACCAACAATTATAATATGTTGACAGTTGTGTTGTAGCAGAAGGGAGTCAATATTTTCCATTAGGAAGTTGATAGGGTCTGCATGTTGCCACTGAGGTCTGTACATTGCACATGCTAGTACAGAGGTACTAGTGTTTATACAGAGCTTGAAGAACATCATTTCAAGATGTGTAGGGGTGGCAACATCTATGTGCTGGGCATGAACACTTTTAGAGAAGCACACAGCAACACCACCTCCTTGCCCTTGCCTGTCTCTTCTCATCCATGAGGTGTAGCCAGCAATTCTTGCAAAATTTTCTCTCTCTCTCTCTCTCTCTCTCTCTCTCTCTCTCTCTCTCTCTCTCTCTCTCTCTCTCTCTCTCTCTCTCTCTCTCTCTCTCTCTCTCTCTCTCTCTCTCTCTCTCTCTCTCTCTCTCTCTCTCTCTCTCTCTCTCTCTCTCTCTCTCTCTCTCTCTCTCTCTCTCTCTCTCTCTCTCTCTCTCTCTCTGTCTCTCTCTCTCTCTCTCTCACTCTCTCTCTCTCTCTCTCTCTCTCTCTCTCTCTCTCTCTCTCTCTATCTCTATCTCACTCTCTCTCTATCTCTCTCTCTCCTCTCTCTCTCTCTCTCTCTCTCTCTCTCTCTCTCTCTCTCTCTCTCTCTCTCTCTCTCTCTCTCTCTCTCTCTCTCTTACACCACGGTTTTACAAGGTTAGGTTTTAAGGGTTCCCAGCTTTAGTTTACAGGTTAAGAGCTGTTGCCGCATCACCTTTAGAGACATATGCAAATAGTGAACAGGATGAAGTTGGTGCCATCTGGGTGCCACACGATTCATATTTTCAGCTAACTTATTTCGTTGATATCGTTATGCTGGATGAACATGTTCCAGACTCCAGTCATCCTAGGAATGAACAATCTCAGATGAAGTTATGTTCTGGAAAAAGTTACAGTCATAGATAAGAATATAAAAGTACAATACCGTAACTGGAACAATACACATAGGAGGGAGAAGCTTACAACGACGCTTCAGTCAGTCCTACTTGGACCATTTACAAAGTCACACTAACACAAGAGAGTGAGAGAGTCAGTACATATACGAGAGGGGGACAGAGACAGGACCAAGACGGGAAGAAAAAGAAGTAGAGGTAATGGTAAGGCTGGTAGTGGAAATAGTAGTAGACGTAATAGTGGTAGTAGAAAGTGGGGAGAGTAGTTAAGTGGTAGAAGAGAGAAAGAGGGGGTGGGGAGAGGAGGGTTAAAAGAGGCAATAGTAATTGCAGTTGCAATAGTCATAGTAGTAATAGAAGTGGGGTCAGACTAAGGAGAAGAAAAAGAGCGCTGCAGGGAAGTTAAGGGCGGGACCAAAAGCACTAGGAAAAAAACAGAACAGAATACACTTAGACAAAGGAAAGGAATGAAAATTAAGAAAAAGGAAAACAATAGGAAAGGAGAAGAGATAGGGAAAGGAGTAGAGGGAAGGATCAGGTCAAGTCACGAATGTTCTGAAGTTTTTAGCATTTGACAATGTAATGATAAAGGAAGGCATCTACAGAGACAAAGCCAGGAAAGTTGTGTATGAGGGATGTTTCCACAAGACGGCGACTGTGAAGGCTAGAAGCAGGGGAGACAATTTTAGCAGAGGACGAGTGGTCTCAGAGGACTGTGGTCTCCTCTTGTCGTCTCCAATACTTTGAAGAGACTGGTCACTCTCTGACAGACTCAAAAAACACGAAAGTGTTATGCTTGCCATCACCAATAATGCTCTTTTCTCTCATGTTAGAGATCCCAGACATCATATTGCTTTTGGTCCTATCCCTTGTGGGAACTTAGTTCTCATGCAATGCCCCTTGTGGGAACTTAGCTCTCATGCAGTGCCCCTTGTGAGCCCTTAGCTCTTCTGCAGTGCCCCATGTGGGACCATAGCTCTCCTGCAGTGCCCCTTGTGGGACCATAGCTCTTCTGCAGTGCCCCTTGTGGGAACCTAGCTCTCCTGCAGTGCCCCTTGTGGGGCCTTAGCTCTTCTGCAGCGCCCCTTGTGGGACCATAGCTCTCCTGCAGTGCCCCTTGTGGGACCTTAGCTCTCCTGTAGTGCTCATTTTTCTTGTCCTTACATTGACCTCCCACTTTCACTACTGCCTAGGCTACCACTCCATTTCTACTACTATCGTCAGGGAAGACAACACTCAATACCGTAGAATCCTGGAGTCATCACTTATCTGTATATACAGCAACTTCATCCAAAACAACGGCTTCTATAACATAGCTGAACCACTTCCCAAGAAACTTCTTCATCGCTATCCCACATAAAAACATAAGAATGGAGGAACACTGCAGAAGGTCTACTCATATATTTGTCCAATCTCTTTTTAAAGCTACCCAAGGTCCTAGCCACTATCACACTACTCGGAAGACTGTCACATGCAGCATTCTCCACCAGACTCCATTTTATAAATACTCACTTACCTTTCACCCAGGTAGATCTATTTGCGACTTGATAAAGCCTACTGTGTGGGCGAAACGTTGTCAATAAAGAATCACATGATACTACTTATATGTTTATTTTTCCATTGTGTCGATATTTTATACCATTTATTTCCATAAAGATCCTTGTTGGAAAACAACCTGCGTTGTATTGATTCAAATTCTTCCGAATGCTGTGTTGCTGTGTATAGGAAATAACTTGATTTTTATGATGATAAATTAGACACATGTGCAACTCTTGGGTATCTTTATTGAGGAAACGTTTCGCCACACAGTGGCTTCATCAGTCCATACAAAGGAGAATCTTGAAGAACAGGAGGAGAATGAGGTAATCAGTCCCTCAACCTTGAGTCGATGTGGTCAGTCCATCAATCTTGAATAGAATACGGCATACGTGCTGAGAAGGAGCTTATAAACCGTTGGCAGGAGAGGTGCAGCAGTCATAGGTCGTGTAACATTTGTTCATTGTTGAAGTAGGTCGTGCCCAAGAATTAGGCAAGCGAAGAATTCCCAAGTATTAAGATCCCAAGAAGTTGCAGTGTCTGACAGGTTTGTAGATGAATGGTTCAGAGAACCGACATGTTGATAAATTAGACACATGTGCAACTCTTGGGTATCTTTATTGAGGAAACGTTTCGCCACACAGTGGCTTCATCAGTCCATACAAAGGAGAATCTTGACGTACATTGTACTGCTTCAGTACTGCAGCAGTGTCGTGCAGTACGACACACAACCTTTATAACTCGCTCTTACAAAGAAATACTTTATGTCCCATTCTTCATTAAACAGCAGCACTCACTCTGCACTGTTCTTTTCCATTTCTCCTTCCATAACTGAAAGATATATCTATAAATTTAGAAGACTAGTATTATAATTTGAACACATTTTTACGTATAAATTGTTTCATGCAACAAAATCCTTAACTTTAAGTGCCTGAAAATGAGGGTTTATTAGTTTTGCTATTTATAAAATATTTCAGGCTGCTGTGGGCTGAATAAAATCTAGTAGAAGACCACAGTTTGCAGACCCTCCTGCATTAAGTCATAGTTGTGTGGTCTTGTATAAGACACAGACACCTGCTGAGCTGAGACAGGAGTAGCTTGGTGGGTAACGTCAGTAGTAGACTTCATCTTAGAGTGGTCGGACTCAGAATGATCGAAGCTAGGCTCTAGCTCTGAGTCCCAAAATGGGTCTATCACGCTATGGTCGGCTCCAATTTCTCGGATAATTTTTTTGAAAAAATGAAATTTCTGTTTCATTTCACCGTAAGTTACTTTTTACTTCATTTCCTTGTATCAAGATTCTCGTTTTTATATTTTCGAAAATATTAAATTAAATTTCTATATTTTCGTATTTTTATATATTTCAGTGAAATGTTGGTAACATTGTCCATAGAGTTTTATATTCTCGTTGTCTGGAACGTAATACTTTATACTCGACTCTATTTCATATATGGTATATTTCTATTCTCAGTCTTATTCCAATTGGGTATAAGATACATTATTCATTGTACACAAGTATAGCTAATTAAAGACAGTGCAAGTATCATAAGCAGTGTATCTCCCATGGTATAATTAACACATAACCATATACATAGTTTTAGGTATAAGGTGAATATTACAAGACCTAAATACAATCGTGGATCTTAAGGTGCAGCTCCTGGTCTCATTTCAGAGGATGAGGTAAGAAGGTGTAACCACGTCAATGGTATTTAGATGAATTTCTTAAGGTTTTATTCAGAGGTGATTATATTCAAACAGGTAATCTTTACTGTGGTAAAAAATTACGTGTTTTAAAATGTTTTATTGACAATTTTAAGAATATGTTACCTGGAGTTTACCTGGGGAGGGTTTCAGGGGTCAACGCCCCCGCGGCTCGGTCTGAGACCAGGCCTCATGGTGGATCAGAGTCTGATCAACCAGGCTGTTATTGCTGACTGCACGCAAGCTGACGTACGAACCACAGCTCGGTTGGTCAGGTACTGACTTTAGGTGCCTGTCCAGTGCCTTCTTGAAGACAGCCAGGGGTCTATTGGTAATCCCCCTTATGTATGCTGGGAGGCAATTGAACAGTCTTGGGCCCCGAACACTTATTGTGTTGTCTCTCAGTGTACTCGTGGCGCCCCTGCTTTTCATCGGGGGAATGTTGTATCTCCTGCCGAGTGTTTTGCTTTCATAGGAAGTAATTTTCGTGTGCAGGTTTGGTACCAATCCCTCCAGGATCATCCAAGTGTATATTATCATGTATCTTTCTCGCCTGCGTTCGAGGGAATACAGATCAAGGACCTTAAACCGTTCCCAGTACTTTAGGTGCCTTATCGCACTTATGTGTGCCGTGAAAGTTCTTTGTACTCTCTCCAGGCCAGCAATGTCGCTAGCCTTGAAGGGGGCAGTTAGTGTACAGCAGTATTCCAGCAAAGAGAACACAAGCAATTTGAAGAGAATCATCATGGGTTTGGCGTCCCTAATTTTGAAGGTTCTCATTATCCGTCCTATCATTTTCCTAACGGATGAGGTAGATACATTGTTGTGGTCTTTGAAAGCGAGATCCTCTGACATTATCACTCCCAGGTTCTTCACATTACTTTTTCGCTCTATTGTATGGTCAGAATTTGCTGTTTGCCCTGACACATTTTTAATTTCTTCAAGTTTCCCATATCTGAGTATTTGAAATTTCTCCTCGTTTAACTTCATATTGTTTTGAGTGGTCCATTCGAAGATTTGGTTGATGTCCGCTTGGTCTCGCAGTGTCTTCGATGGAGGTCACTGTCATAGTGATCTGGGTGTCATCCACAAAGGAAGACACGGAGCTATGGCTTACATCTCAGTGTATGTCAGAAATGAGGATAAGGAGTAGAATGGGAGCGAGTACTGTGCCTTGTGGAACAGAGCTTTTTACCATGGCTGCCTCAGACTTTACTCTGTTTACTATTACTCTTTGTGTTCTATTTGCCAGGAAGTTGTAGATCCATCTACCAACTTTTCCCGTTATTCTTTATCAAGCATTTTGTGTGCTATTACACCATGGTCACACTTGTCGAAAACATTTGCAAAGTCTGTGTATACTACATCTGTATTTTGTTTATTCTCTACAGCATCCAGGACCTTGTCATAGTGATCCAGTAGCTGGGACAGGCAGGAGCGACCTCCTCTAAACCCGTGTTGCCCTGGGTTGTGTAACTGATGGGTATCTAGGTGGTTTGCGATCTTGCTTCTTAGAACCCTCTCAAAGACTTTTATGATATGGGATGTTAGTGCTATCGGTCTGTAGTTCTTTGCAATTGCTTTACTGCCACCTTTGTGGAGTGGGGCTATGTCTGTTGTTTTTAGTGTGTGTGAGATGACCCTGTGTCCATGGTCCCTCTCCATAAAATGCTGAAGGCACGCGATAAAGACTTCTTGCAATTCTTGATGAACACGGAGTTCCACGAGTCTGGGCCTGGGGCAGAGTGCATGGGCATGTTATTAATTGCCTTTTCAAAATCTTGTGGAGTTAGAAAAATATCCGAGAGTTTTGGGATGACCAAATTTTAGGTTTCGTTCATAAAGAATTCATTTGGATTGTCTACCCTTAGAGTGGGCAGTGGATCGTTGAATACTGAGTCATATTGGGACTTTAGTATCTCACTCAGTTCTTGGCTGTCATCTGTGTATGTCCCATCCCGCCTAAGCAGAGGCCCAATACATGTTATACATTTATGTACAATTTTGACATTTCAAGAATACATGTTGAACATTTCAACCACATAAGTGACATTTCAAGATTACATAGTATACAATACATACAAGTTTTAAAAAAATACATTATTCATAGTAAGACAAACAACTTTTAATCTTCATTATCTGATATATTCAGTGTTACACAACTTATGACAATGTTCTTATAACATTTTCGCTGTTATATCAAGGTGAACATTATCTTAGTTCAATCTTCTCTTCACTGTTATATCAGGGTGACAGTATCTTAAGGAACTACTGGTGCCTATGAGATAAACCTCTCTACTTAATCTTTCTGTACACACTTCCACCTTCACGTTACTAGTCGACTGTTTAGGTAAAACATTCTTATTGCAACTATGAGTTAACAAAGGCGTGAATTGGGATGGGATTCCTTTGCACTACCAATATTTCTAGTATGAACTTTACAAAATACATTTCCTGACTTCAGAGCAATTACCTCGGCAATATTATACTGTGTCATTTTAGATTTTAATAAACCTAAATCTTCTTTCCAACTATTATCCTACAATGGATGATCTTTGGGGTAATTAGAGAAATTAATATATAAAATCGATGGTTCCCTCTTCAACTCAGTGTGTAAATCCAAACTCTTGTTCCCAAATATTAACATACAATGGATGATCTCTGTCCATTCAGAAAAACTGCGTGTGACAAGTGCTAGTGAAGGACTTTTGTGTCTAACCTGCAACATATGACTGAGGTGGGTTATTAGACTACTCACTTGTTGATCACCATTGTACACAAATGAATAACATGTATTCTTGAAATTGTGAATAAAAGATTCTAATATTTTTACGTATGTTATTTACCACAATAAAGTTAACCTGTGTTTGAATATGCCTACCTCTGTGTAAGAGTATCTAAATACCATTCATGTGGTTACACTTGCTTACCTTTCTCTCTAAAATGGGACCAGGAGCTGCGCCTTAAGATTCATGACAGTGGTCTTGCAATATGAACCTTATGCACTTAATACCATGACTTTGTAAATGATCCAAGTCGTACCGAAACGTCGTCGTGAGCTTCTCTCTCCTATAAGCCGATTATTTGTGTAAAATATCATTTATATGGTCACATGTTCAAAGAAAAAGTGTTTTATACTGAGTATACTTTGGTACAATATGTGCAGTGAATACACCTTTGGTACAATATGTGCAGTGAATACACCTTTGGTACAATATGTGCAGTGAATACACCTTTGGTACAATATGTGCAGTGAATACACCTTTGGTACAATATGTGCAGTGAATACACCTTTGGTACAATATGTGCAGTGAATACACCTTTGGTACAATATGTGCAGTGAATACACCTTTGGTACAATATGTGCAGTGAATACACCTTTGGTACAATATGTGAAAATTTACACCATGGGAGATACATTTATGACAATATATTACTTAAAATATTTACCCCTGTCTTTAATGAGATACACTCGTGTACATTGAGTAATGTATCTCATATCCAAATGGAATAAGGTTGAGATCAGAAATATACCTTATATGAAATAGAATCGAGAATAGAGTATTCCTTATGACATTCGAGACCACGAGAGTATAAAACTCTAAGGACAATATTTTCTGTACTTCACTGAAATATACAAATATACAAATATGCAAAAACATGAAAATCGAATTTCATATTTATGAAAATATAAGAAACAAGGAAAAATATTTATGTAAGGATATGGAGTGAAGATAAATTCTTGGGGAAATGTAACCAAAATTTCATGCATCGAACCTATAAGACGACCATAGCTTGATAGACCCTTTATTGGAACCTTGAGCTAGAGCCTTGCTCCGACCACTCCGAGTCTGACCGCTCTGAGAGAAAGTCTACTACTGATGTGCAAGTGTGTTTATCAGTTCTGAGATCCTTCTAGTATGTTGTGAAAATTAATCTCTAATGGACTGGTGATCCTGTCTGTCAAGTTCCTGTGTTTTATGACAGTGATCTTCTTCACGTCCCCTCACATGTCATCAATGACACCTGTTATTGGGTAGACAGTTGTCAGCGCTGTGTCCCTTCTGGTGACAGCAGAAGCACCGTCTAGGTGCCTGGGAGGTTGGTCTATTTCCTTCACCTCTTGAATTTTGCTACTAATTTGGTAGCTGATTTCTCTGCAGGTTCTACTGCTGGGGAGCCTGGGGATTACGCACCTGGATGGCCCTTTTCTGGTACTGTTGGTGGGAAATGAGTTTGCTGTGGGTGACTGCCTCTTCATCGTCCCTCCCTAGTCCAGATCAGTCAGATATATCTCTCCTGCTCCTACTGTGGCCCCATACTCTTTCAGGTATAGTGTCTATTAGTTGAGTGTTAGCTACGGCAGTGACTGGTGAAGAAGAACCTGATTCACAATTGGCAGGTGGAGCACTGGTGTCAGGCGTACTAGTAGGTGTTGGAACAATTATGTTAGGCGTAGGAGTGGAAGAGACAAATCCAAGGCTTGTTTCGTTAATGTGTCATAGATCTGTTCCCACTGTGGTTGCCAAAAGAACGTTGGAATGAAGATTTCAGTTACGGTGTTTCGAGCCCCGTCTGCCTTTATAACTCTCGTACTAACAGATTTCCATCAGTATTTTGCTGTTGCGTGAACCTCAGTTGAATAGTTCTACGCCTTCAACAGTGCCAGAATCAGCTGACAAATGAAATATACTTTCCCTATTTACCAACAACAGTTTAAAAATAATCTAATATTCTTAGAAGCTCCTGAAAATATTCCCTTTTACGAAATAACTTGGCTGAACCTTACAACACAGCCTAAGAGATAAATTTTGTTTATATGAGTGGGGTTACTGAGGCATCTTAAATACTTCCTGTTGTGAAGCCGAGCTAGTTTCTGGTACACATGAAATTTCCTGTCTTGCATACTGTGTACAGCCCAGGAATTGAAGATATACCTGACCTGCTGTGTATCCACAAAAGTGAATTGAAGATATACCTGACCTGCTGTGTATCCACAAAAGTGAATTGAAGATATACCTGACCTGCTGTGTATCCACAAAAGTGAATTGAAGATATACCTGACCTGCTGCGTATCCACAAAAGTGAATTGAAGATATACCTGACCTGCTGTGTATCCACAAAAGTGAATTGAAGATATACCTGACCTGCTGTGTATCCACAAAAGTGAATTGAAGATATACCTGACCTGCTGCGTATCCACAAAAGTGAATTGAAGATATACCTGACCTGCTGCGTATCCACAAAAGTGAATTGAAGATATACCTGACCTGCTGCGTATCCACAAAAGTGAATTGAAGATATACCTGACCTGCTGTGTATCCACAAAAGTGAATTGAAGATATACCTGACCTGCTGCGTATCCACAAAAGTGAATTGAAGATATACCTGACCTGCTGCGTATCCACAAAAGTGAATTGAAGATATACCTGACCTGCTGCGTATCCACAAAAGTGAATTGAAGATATACCTGACCTGCTGCGTATCCACAAAAGTGAATTGAAGATATACCTGACCTGCTGCGTATCCACAAAAGTGAATTGAAGATATACCTGACCTGCTGTGTATCCACAAAAGTGAATTGAAGATATACCTGACCTGCTGCGTATCCACAAAAGTGAATTGAAGATATACCTGACCTGCTGTGTATCCACAAAAGTGAATTGAAGATATACCTGACCTGCTGTGTATCCACAAAAGTGAATTGAAGATATACCTGACCTGCTGCGTATCCACAAAAGTGAATTGAAGATATACCTGACCTGCTGCGTATCCACAAAAGTGAATTGAAGATATACCTGACCTGCTGTGTATCCACAAAAGTGAATTGAAGATATACCTGACCTGCTGCGTATCCACAAAAGTGAATTGAAGATATACCTGACCTGCTGCGTATCCACAAAAGTGAATTGAAGATATACCTGACCTGCTGCGTATCCACAAAAGTGAATTGAAGATATACCTGACCTGCTGCGTATCCACAAAAGTGAATTGAAGATATACCTGACCTGCTGTGTATCCACAAAAGTGAATTGAAGATATACCTGACCTGCTGCGTATCCACAAAAGTGAATTGAAGATATACCTGACCTGCTGTGTATCCACAAAAGTGAATTGAAGATATACCTGACCTGCTGTGTATCCACAAAAGTGAATTGAAGATATACCTGACCTGCTGCGTATCCACAAAAGTGAATTGAAGATATACCTGACCTGCTGCGTATCCACAAAAGTGAATTGAAGATATACCTGACCTGCTGTGTATCCACAAAAGTGAATTGAAGATATACCTGACCTGCTGCGTATCCACAAAAGTGAATTGAAGATATACCTGACCTGCTGCGTATCCACAAAAGTGAATTGAAGATATACCTGACCTGCTGTGTATCCACAAAAGTGAATTGAAGATATACCTGACCTGCTGCGTATCCACAAAAGTGAATTGAAGATATACCTGACCTGCTGTGTATCCACAAAAGTGAATTGAAGATATACCTGACCTGCTGCGTATCCACAAAAGTGAATTGAAGATATACCTGACCTGCTGCGTATCCACAAAAGTGAATTGAAGATATACCTGACCTGCTGCGTATCCACAAAAGTGAATTGAAGATATACCTGACCTGCTGCGTATCCACAAAAGTGAATTGAAGATATACCTGACCTGCTGCGTATCCACAAAAGTTGTAATAGCTTTAAGACAATAACTTGACAGTGAATATAATCTTGCTATTTAGCGATGCGAGGCCATTACTGAAGAAAAAGTTTGGAAGATTACAATGCAATTATGAGAGAGAGAGAGAGAGAGAGAGAGAGAGAGAGAGAGAGAGAGAGAGAGAGAGAGAGAGAGCGAGAGAGTGGCAGAGCGTAAAACCTCAACCTCATTTAACTTTTTTATTGAAAGTGTCTACATCGGAATACGACATGATAATAATTTCATAATGATAGCCACGAAAAATACAAAAAATACGTAAAAATAAGAATAAAAAGACATGTTTGTGATAAGAACACTCACACATGTGCGTAACAAGTGTTCCAGGTGATATATTTTGAGAGTGATTTTGACCAGTGTCAACATCAGATTCACCAACAATAACGTCTTGTATAATAGCAGAAAGAATTTCTATGATTTTTTGATAAATAACGAAGCTGGAGATGCAGTTATCTAAGTAACATCCCAGATAACTGCGGATAAAGAAATAATGTGGTTTATGCCTCCAGCTGCCTATAATTATTCTCAAACATTTGCATAGAAATGATTTTTAAATAAACAAATAAATAGTAAATAGTGGAATAATTATCCACAAAAATACAGTACAATGTAAAATGCGCTATTATTTTTTTTATTTGAAATTGAATTCCGTCAAAATTCGTAATTTCCGATAAATCGGCTCCGAAAAGTCGTAAACACAAGATTTAATAAATAAAATATCCCTTAGATTAGGTACTATTTAATTAAACAAAAAAGTCGGTGTGCTGTGTTTTATGGGACTTACACAGAGGCAACAAGAGCAAGGTATATTCGCCTGTCATATTCATCATGCAAGATGGTGATTATATTAGGTGTCGAAATCCGTTGTAGTTGTAATACTAACATTATTTTTTAAAGGGATCGTCCGGTAAGTTAGTGGAAGGTCACGGTCAGATGATCGAAAGTTAGAGTAGTGGGTCATCTTATAACTAAGACCCGCGTCAGGAAACACTTGTCCTGTTTTCTGACGAATCTTCCCTAACCTAAGCAAGGGTCATCATCAGGCATCCCTCAAGGGAGGTTCCTTGACGTTGGTGAGGGACTCTTGATCTAGGATCTGTACTCCGGTTTCCTGAATTGAGCCTTAACTCCTTGCATCACCCTCTCCTCCCACAGGCGCTGTTTAATCCTACCGGTTTAGCGCTCCCCATGATTATAATAATAATAATAATAATAATAATAATAATAATAATAATAATAATAATAATAACAGTAATAGTAGCAATAATAATAATAATATTAATATCAGCAAGCGTTCCAGCATAGTTTCTTTAGCTGCGGAAGCTTCAAGGTTATCCTTCCAGGGTAGCTGGAGTTACTGTTACATAGGAGTTAATTCCTTGTCTGGCTGCGTCATTATTCCAGCATTACTCACTCTTCATCTCCTCTTCCCTTGTATCCTACTGCTTATCCTCTCCCTGTTGTCATCCCCTAACACCATCCATTCCAACCAGAGCCTCGAGCTCGTGAAGTGGAAATCTACGATCCAGTCTGCCCCACCCGGCTTGAAATCAGCGTTAGAAAAGTCAGTAACAAGAAAAGAAACTTTAGCAATTGATTAAATAAACGCTGTTCCAAGTCTCGATTTCAGAATCCCCAGCGCCATATACAGTGATCTCCATTACATCTTCTTTATCGTTATTCTCCTCCTCCCCATCACTTCTCTTCCTCCCTGGATAATTCATATAAAAAAACTGCAAGAGACGGATGGGAGACGTTTGGGCGAAGAGCCGCTTTAAATGAATCCAATTGTGCACACCGACTCAGTTAAATGGGCAGATTTATTGTGTTGTCGGTTCTAGCGTGGAGAAGCTGTCTGCTTGGATAGTCAGCGTGTATTTCATGTCAGTTTAAGAGAGAGGGAGAGAGAGAGAGAGCTCAAGGAAAAGTCGTAGGAGAGAAACTATCTGATGTGAACTATCTACTACTATTTAGACGGTGCCCCGTGGTCTGATGGCATAAGCTCTCGCTTCACACGGTGAGGGTCCGGGTTCGATTCCAGGCAAAGAAGTGGAAACATTGGACGTGTTTCCTTACACCGGTTGTCTATGTTCACCCATCAGTATGAAATGGGTACCTGGTGTGGGTCGCATCCTGGGACAAAGCTGATTTAATTTGTCCGATATACTCAGTATAACAAACGGCTTTCTATACAGTAGTATGTCACTGATGTCAGCTAAGCCTGTATACCTTGTACATGTACTTGTAGTAAATAAAGATATTATTATTATTATTATTATTATTATTATTATTATTATTATTATTATTATTATTATTATTATTATTATTATTATATGTAATTCTGTGAGTGATCCGAGGAAGGTAACCCGTATTACCTAACCCCAGCTCCCTGTGCCTCAATGCACGCTAATGGAACAGTACAGAGTGCGGCATAAGTTGATAATGTAGTTGAATATTAGCTTCGAGGATCTGAAAAGAATTAAAAGAAACATTCGTCAAAGGAAAACTAATATTCAAATTCCTCAATAAAAGCATTACATGAGGACATATACAAACAATATTTATTTTTTTTTTCAATTTCTTACAAAAAAAAGCAACTGGAGCCTACACAAGCTAAAACTAATTCTAACTTTTCAATGAACAGTGACGAGTTTTTCAGAAAGTACAGAAAGAAAGCAAGGTTTATGTAAGCTTAGTGCACATAACCTACATATGTTGAACAAGGTTCTTAAGGACACATAGATGTTATAGACACATGGATGTTATAGACATATGGATATTATAGACACATAGATGTTATAGACACATAGATGTTATAGACATATGGATATTATAGACACATAAATGTTATAGACACATAGATGTTATAGACACATAGATGTTATAGACACATAGATGTTATAGACACATGGATGTTATAGACATATGGATATTATGGACACATGGATGTTATAGACACATAGATGTTATAGACATATGGATATTATAGACACATGGATGTTATAGACATATGGATATTATAGACACATAGATGTTATAGACACATAGATGTTATAGACACATGGATGTTATAGACATATGGATATTATAGACACATGGATGTTATAGACACATAGATGTTATAGACATATGGATATTATAGACACATAAATGTTATAGACACATAGATGTTATAGACATATGGATATTATAGACACAAATGTTATAGACACATAGATGTTATAGACACATAGATGTTGTAGACACGTAAAAGAACATTAAGTTAATTTAACCTAGAATAATCAAATAAAGTCCAACACTGACTTATATCTGATCGTAAGAGACTTTCTACAGTTATTTCACAGAAACCAGTTTGATTAGTAAACTTGTCACACGATAACTTACACGAGCTAACATCAAGAGATGTGTCCCTCGAGGTGAACACATCACCACTAAAAATTAAGTTGACCAGAAGATGCATATTTTTCAGTTATTACACAGACTCCAACAAAATTTGTGTCTACACAGCCTAAACCCATGCAACATCCATTTCATACGAGGTATCAACCATTGAAAATTGATGCTGTTCACAGTTGTTACGCATTAATTGGTGGAAAGCGCTAAACCACAAGGATCACTTGGCGACTGTTAAATCGGAAGCAAACTAATGCAATAAGGTAACATAATACTATTTCAAAATGGTATCTACACACGCCATTAAATATATCAACTTTCTCTCATGTAGGAGACATCAGTCTTGAAAATTAATAGCAGATCGGAGGAGACTATCTCAGCTATCATATAAACATAATTTGGGAATGACCTGTGTAATACTGTATAGAGCAACCACTTACGCAGATAATATCATGAATCTTGAACAAGATACATTACACGAGAGTTGAAAATTTGAAGCCAATTGAGAAAGGCGTTTCCGAGTAACAAACAAAATTTGTGAGAGAACAAACGAAAATATTGCTGAGTATTTTGGGAATAAAGTCAAGTTATCCCTGATTAGCTAAATTTACAATACCACATAATTTTTTTTATCAGTGTATTTTTTATTAACGTTGCATCTAAAATTCTCTACAAATCAGCAAGAAAATAAATTGATTTTCATAAACCAGGGAACAGGTTGGACTCGAATCATGACAGGTGATGGCTAACACTCATAGAGCAGTGCGTTAACCACTGGGCCAGCTGGTTCTAATAAGATTCATCCAGCTTTTTTGCTTGTACACACCAAAGTAAGGTTAGCATGGGCCACCACTATGACCACCAGTGCAGGTTTTAATCGACGAATCCCTCACCAGCGTCCCTGTGATGTGTTCTAGCTCATGTCCCTTCAAAACCGCCAGTATAACTCCATAATAATGACTCGATGGCAAAAAACAGAATGAGTGTGACTTGAACCCGTGACAGTAGAGTCACGATGGCGGCTCTGGAGAGACTTTGAGATAGAGCACAACACAGGCACGGTGTGGTGTGCTCTAATATCATCCTCACTCACCTAGCACCTGATCCTCACTCACTTAACACCTGATAATCACTCACATAGCATCTGATCCTCACTCACCTAGCACCTGACCCCGATCCTCACTCACCAAACACCTGACCCTTACTCACCTAGCCCCTGATCCTCATTCTATAAAGAAATGATTATGTGTGTTTGGTAGCGGGTATGAATGATACTCTTAGGAGGCTCCAATGTTTTATTTGGAATCTTGGAACACGGGCAGTGTGTTTAAGTGCCCAGACCCACGGGAGGCCATGCCCGGGAGGGACAGAGGAGTAGACCTTCTTGACTCTAGGTTGCCTGGTCGTTAAGTGAGGGAGAGGCAGGCGTAGTACTAGCCGAGATGGGTATGCCCACCTAGAGGCTTGCCCTCTGGTGGAAACTATGGATACTAGCCGTGTAGGCTTACTGTCTACATTTTGCTCGCCCATCTACCCATGGTCGTCCTCGACCATGCTTGACTGGAAAAAAAACTCGGTCTCTCTTTCGCAGGAACGGGGAACTGAACACAGAATAAAAACACACACAAACACACAAACACACACACACACACACACTCACATACACACACACACACACACACACACACACACACACACACACACACACACACACACACACACACACACACACATAACACACACATCACACACACATTACACACACATCACACACACATCACACACACATCACACACACACACACACACATCACACACACACACACACACACACACACACACACACACACACACACACACACACACACACACACACACACACACACACACACACACACACACACACACACACACACACGAATATATATATATATATATATATATATATATATATATATATATATATATATATATATATATATATATATATATATATATATATATATATATATATATATATACATGTGGACAAGGGAAAAAAGAGCTTCCTAGTGGGAGAAAAGGAAAAAAACAAAGAGGGTTGTGCTTCGTGGTTCAAGGCAGTGAGTGTCGGTGGCATCACTGTATGCCTGCAACACAGGCAACATCGTTGTGGCTGAGCTGTGACGTAACAGGGTACGGTCTCCTCTGGAAAGGTGAAATAGTCATCGTAGTAGTCACTGCAGGGTCCACTTATCCTGGGGCACAACCTGCTGGTGCCGTCGAGTGAGGCATCGCCAGTACTCGGCAACTGGGCAGGACTTCTTTTGGCAAGCGACTCAGGAGGACATTTCTCGATTGGTACTGTCGCTGCGGCTGTCACTGCCGGCGAGTGAAGTGAGTCGTAGCACAGACGACTCAGGGAAAGCATCTGGGGGTCATGGCAGGGGCGACTCAGGCAACATATCTGGGAGTCGTAGCAGCATACACCGTAACTGAAGTGAGCGAGCTAGCAGTCAAAGTGACATCATCTTTGTGCAAGCCACTCACTGAAGCTGTGACACAAGTTAGACAGTCGCCTGCCGACAGGGCTACTGCATCATGGCGATGTCATTCTCTCGACACTTAGAGTCATAGCAGAGGTTAGTTTAAGCATCCTCAGACTGGTTTCCTACATATAACTGCACTCTGACGGTCAGGAGGTGGAATGAAATGAGTCTCAACAGGGAGTCGTACAGTTATGACTCAGCAGAACATCTTCAAGTGGTGAAAAGAAGAGCTTTCTGTACAAGGGGGACTCAGACGCTCGTAACTGATGCCTGGACTGACTAATTTCAGCTGTCAACAGTCACAACAAGTGACAAGTAACACGAAGGCGCTAGCAGTGGTCTAGGTTCAAACCATACTGTGGTCTACACACACAGCTGGCCTCAGACTACACATCGGGACACACAGAAAACTTGCACACACCTGCATTGCACATGAGGTTACAACATGGCTTGCACTAGCAAATGACGCTTTTCTGTGCAAAAATCGACACTAAGCCATACAAGAACATGTGAGAACACTGACTGAGTGGAAAGTAACACACTACATATCTTTTCTCAATCTTCTCGACAACTCTGAAACAAACTGCTCACTGTGAAACTAAAACACTGTCGATGTGGCATCATGTACTGATGTCAGGCGTGACGTCATGAGGTAATGTCACTGGGGTGACATCGCGAGATGACGTCAGGCAGACGTCGCGAGGTGACGTCCTGGAGTGACTCGGGCAGACGTTCTGGGTGACGTCGCAAGGTGACGTCAGGCAGGCGTCGTGGGTGCCGTCGCAAGGTGACGTCGCGACGTGGCGCGCTCCACGTGGCTTGAAGATCCACATGGCTTCGTGATCCACGTCTCTTCAAGTGACCTCGGGCACTCGGATACTCACCAGGCGCCTGATCCTCACTCACCTAGCGTCTGATTCTCACTCACCTAATGCCTGATCGTCACTCACCTAGCGTCTGATCCTCACTCATCTAGCGCCTGATCCTCACTCACCTAGCGCCTAATCCTCACTCACCTAGCAACTGATCCTCACTCACAAAACACCTAATCCTCTCTCACCTAGCATCTGATCCTCACTCACCTAGAGCCTGGTCCTCACCTAACACCTGATCCTCAGTCACCTAGCACATGATCCTCACCTACCTAACACCTGAGCCTCACTCACATAATACATGATCCTCACTCACCAAGCATTTGATCCTCACTCTGATTATTAAGCAGTTATCTGATATCAATTATCTTCTTGCCTGATTATCCTCAGAAACATTATGTGTTTCAGTGATGTGTCGATTAACACCTTCATCACCTGTGTTGCATGGATGATGAGAGTGATCATGTGTTTCAGGGAGGTGTTGCCTGACGGGTCGCTGTGGTTGCCTGGTGTTGCAGGCAGCGGCCGTGTACCTCGTTCCATGTACCGCTGCAAGGCTACCAACCACATTGGCACAGTGATCAGCAGGGCTACCACTCTCACCACTGGTAAGTAATAATATATGTATACACACACACACACATATATATATATATATATATATATATATATATGTATATATATATATATATATATATATTCTGAGTGTAAAATTTATCATTAAATACAAATTTTGCATCAACAATGCAAAGTTTAATAAGTTTAATGATAGTAGGAACTGGCAATGGTATATCATAGTTAACGAGTTCTTCAGATAAGAAACTTAATAAATCATCAACAGGAACTTTCGTAAACAAGGAAGTAACATCAAAACTAACCATGTTAAAATCATTTAAGTCAGTCAAGGAGCTTAATTTATCAACCAAGTCTATGTTGTTTTTAACATTAAAGTTAGAAATTTTGCCAACAATAGGGCTCAAAATATCAACAAGCCATTTGGATAATTTATATGAAACTGACCCTATGAAAGTTCCTGTTGATGATTTATTAAGTTTCTTATCTGAAGAACTCGTTAACTATGATTTACCATTGCCAGTTCCTACTATCATTAAACTTATTAAACTTTGCATTGTTGATGCAAAATTTGTATTTAATGATAAATTTTACACTCAGAAGTTTGGTATGGCAATGGGAAATCCTCTTTCACCTGTTCTTAGTAACCTATACATGGAATTTTTTGAAACAAGGTTACTTAACACAATCCTCCCTAATAGAGCTAAATGGTTCAGATATGTTGATGATATTTTGTGTCTTATGCCCAAAAATGTAGATATACACCATTTCCTTGGAAAATTAAATAGCTTAGCCCATTCAATAAACTTTACTGTTGAGTTTGAAGAAAATAACTCATTGCCTTTTCTAGATGTTTTAATTATTAAGGGTAATAATGAATTCAAATTTAAAATTTACAGAAAACCTACTAATAACTGTTTTTATGTCCACTATTATTCCTCGCATCAAGATAGAGTCAAACTGTCTGTTTTCTCATCAATGTTTCTGAGAGCTTTACGAATTTGTAGTCCTGAGTTCATAGATGAGGAAATATCCAAAATTTATGAAATAGGTAATGATTTAAAATACCCAAGAAATGTAATTGATAAATCTTTTAAAGTTGCTAGAAATACTTTTTACAATCCAAAAAGGGACAACCAGCCTTATTCAACTAAAAATATGTTGGTTCTCCCTTACCATGAAAACTTGGTTGATTTGCCTTCTCTTCTTAAGACTTTTAATATTAAAGTTGTATTCAAAAATCTTGATACAGTAAAAAAACTTTTGATAAAGAATTCCCCCCAAAATGCTGATGGATGTGTCTATAAGATTCCTTGTAAAATTTGCGATAAAGTTTATTACGGTCAAACTGGTAAAAATCTCGAACTAAGATTAAAACAACATAAATATAGCATTAGAACTGGACAAGATTCCAATGCTCTATTTATTCATGTAACAGATTTTAACCATCCAATTGATTTTCAAAAAGTTGAGAAAGTAGTATCAAGCAAGTCCATGGTCGACAGGAATATAATTGAATCTTGTTTCATAAAAAGCAGTTTTGACAATAATATAAATATTTCCTTTGGTTTATATAAATTAGATCCATTTATAATTAATAGAATTTGGGTAGAATTTAATAATACACTGGACAAATAAATAGCTTGGGGGTGAGTTTTGCAAAGGACCTGTCCAAGTTGGCTCGCCGCGCGTCACGTGTTTAACCGTTGTGGGATCTGATAGTGAGGTGCTGGCCGACCCCTTATATAGCTTCCTTGGATGCTTCACTTTCATAGTTCCTTGATAATGTGAGTAGTCACGAAAGCGCTTGGAATTTCTCTATTCTTTCAGAGTGGTTGTTTTGCATATTCTGAAATCACCTGTTTACTGTGATCTTATTGCATATATATATATATATATGTATATATATATATATATATGATATACATATATATATATGATATATATATATATATGATATATATATATATATATATATATATATATATATATATATATATATAATTGTATATATATATATATGTATATATATATATATATATATATTATAATTGTGTGTATATATATATAGTGTATATATATATATAATTGTGTATATATATATGTGTATATATATATAATATATATAATTGTGTATATATATATATATATAATTGTGTGTATATATATATATATATATATATATATATGCAAGGAATTCGCAAGAGCAGGCGAAATATACACAAACACTGATCTCTGGCCCGAGATCAGTGTTTATATATATATATATATATATATATATATATATATATATATATATATATATATATATATATATATATATATATATATATATATATATACATATATATATATATATATGTATATATATATATATATATATATATATATATATATATATATATATATATATATATATATATATATTTTTTTTTTTTTTTTTTTTCAACAAGTCGGCCGTCTCCCACCGAGGCAGGGTGACCCAAAAAAGAAAGAAAATCCCAAAAAAAGAAAATACTTTCATCATCATTCAACACCCTCACCACACTCGCACACCATCACTGTTTTTGCAGAGGTGCTCAGAATACAACAGTTTAGAAGCATACACATATAAAGATACACAACATATCCCTCCAAACTGCCAATATCCCAAACCCCTCCTTTAAAGTGCAGGCATTGTACTTCTCATTTCCAGGACTCAAGTCCGACTATATGAAAATAACCGGTTTCTCTGAATCCCTTCACTAAATATTACCCTGCTCACACTCTAACAGATCGTCAGGTCCCAAGTACCATTCGTCTCCATTCACTCCTATCTAACACGCTCACGCACGCTTGCTGGAAGTCCAAGCCCTTTGCCCACAAAACCTCCTTTACCCGTCTCTCTCCAACCCTTTCGAGGACGACCCCTACCCCGCCTTCCTTCCCCTATAGATTTATATGCTTTCCATGTCATTCTACTTTGATCCATTCTCTCTAAATGACCAAACCACCTCAACAACCCCTCTTCTGCCCTCTGACTAATACTTTTATTAACTCCACACCTTTTCCTAATTTCCACACTCCGAATTTTCTGCATAATATTTACACCACATATTGCCCTTAAACAGGACATCTCCACTGCCTCCAACCGTCTCCTCGCTGCTGCATTTACCGCCCAAGCTTCACACCCATATAAGAGTGTTGGTACTACTGTGCTTTCATACATTCCCTTCTTTGCCTCCATAGTTATGTTTTTTGACTCCACATATACCTCAACTCACCACTCACCATTTTTCCCTCATCAATTCTATGATTAACCTCATCCTTCACAAATCCATCCGCCGACACGTCAACTCCCAAATCTCTGAAAACATTCACTTCTTCCATACTCCTCCCCAATTTGATATCCAATTTTTCTTTATCTAAATCATTTGACACCCTCATCACCTTACTCTTTTCTATGTTCACTTTCAACTTTCTACCTTTACACACATTCCCAAACTCATCCACTAACCTTTGCAATTTTTCTTTAGAATCTCCCATAAGCACAGTATCATCAGCAAAAAGTAACTGTGTCAATTCCCATTTTGAATTCGATTCCCCAAAATTTAATCCCACCCCTCTCCCGAACACCCTAGCATTTACTTCCTTTACAACCCCATCTATAAATATATTAAACAACCATGGTGACATTACACATCCCTGTCTAAGACCTACTTTTACCGGGAAGTAGTCTCCCTCTCTTCTACACACCCTAACCTGAGCCTCACTATCCTCTTAAAAACTCTTTACAGCATTTAGTAACTTACCACCTATTCCATATACTTGCAACATCTGCCACATTGCTCCTCTATCCACTCTATCATATGCCTTTACTAAATCCATAAATGCAATAAAAACTTCCCTACCTTTATCTAAATACTGTTCACATATATGCTTCAATGTAAACACTTGATCTACACATCCCCTACCCACTCTAAAGCCTCCTTGCTCATCCGCAATCCTACATTCTGTCTTACCTCTAATTCTTTCAATTATAACCCTCCGTACACTTTTCCTGGTATACTCAGTAAACTTATTCCTCTATAATTTTTACAGTCTCTTTTGTCCCCTTTCCCTTTATATAAAGGGACTATACATGCTCTCCGCCAATCCCTAGGTACCTTCTCCTCTTTCATACATTTATTAAGCAAAAGTACCAACCACTCCAACACTATATCCTCCCCTGCTTTTAACATTTCTGTCATGATCCCATCAGTTACAGCTGCTTTGCCCCCTTTCATTCTACGTAATGCCTCACGCACCTCCCCCACACTTACATTCTGCTCTTCTTCACTCCTAAAAGATGGTATACCTCCCTGATCAGTGCATGAAATTACTGCCTCTGTTTCTTCCTTAACATTTAAAAGTTCCTCAAAATATTCTCGCCATCTACCTAATACCTCCATCTCCCCATCTACTAACTCCCCTACTCTGTTTTTAACTGACAAATATATATATATATATATATATATATATAATATATATATATATATATATATATATATATATATATATATATATATATATATATATATATATATATATATATATATATATATATATATATATATATATATATATATATATATATATATATATATATATATATATATATATATATATATATATATATATATAGAGAGAGAGAGAGAGAGAGAGAGAGAGAGAGAGAGATAGATAGATAAAGATACATATTTCTTTTCTTCAAAGAATTCTTCTTGGCATTTAAAATAATATTTTACGTAATATATTTATTAATAACATAAAAAATTAATATTTTATGATCATATTTATATTGTAATTTTGTGGTAGTTTTGATAGTTATATAAACTGTGCTTGAATGAAAGGAATTTATTGTATAAAACTGTGTATTGTCACGTGGTTGATGTAGTTTGTCTCATCACAAATCTTTCTCAAGCTTCCATTTCTGCTGCTTCCTAAATATTCTTGGAGTCTTGCAGGGAGATGACATCTCTCACTAGTGTTGTCTCTCATTTCTTCAAACATTAAATATTTACAAGTGTCCAGCATCCGAGATTTACTTTGAGATGAACAATTTCTCGTCTTCGTTAATGCAATATTATCTTGTGTATTTTTATATTTTGTATCTTGGTATATCTGAATATAGATTTTGTTATGATAAATGTGTTGTTGCAGTGGTGCCTTCGGAAGTGTCTGTGCGAGCGGAGGCTTCCAGAGTGGGCGTGGGCGGTGTTGGTGTTGTCAGGTGCCAAGTGGGTGGGCCTGTGTCAGGAGGGTGGACGGTGGCATCCTGGCTCCTCCAGGAGACGCCCTCCGCCACGCCTCTGCCAATACCAGACGCTGGACGGTAAATATTCGTGTGTGAATTTTTTAAGATCTGATAGATTTTTCGATTTCACCTTAAAGCCTTTGGGGTTTTTTCTTCATTTTTTGGGCTGCCATTGTGTGGGTTTACTAAATATTTTTGTTATGATGCAATTCATTTTTGTTTTGGTTATGTTAGGGCCGGGTTTTGGGAGTCAAAAAAAAAAAAAAACTTTCTAAACTTATCAAAGGTATATCAAATGTATATCAAAGGTATATCAAATGTATATCAAAGGTATATCAAATGTATATCAAAGGTATATCAAATGTATATCAATGTATATCAAAGCTGAAGGTAAATATTCACTTCCTATCTATCATGTCCACTTCCTATCTATCATGTCCACTTCCTATCTATCAAGTCCACTTCCTATCTATCATGTCGACTTCCTATCTATCAAGTCCACTTCCTATCTATCAAGTCCACTTCCTATCTATCATGTCCACTTCCTATCTATCATGTCCACTTCCTATCTATCATGTCCACTTCCTATCTATCATGTCCACTTCCTATCTATCAAGTCCACTTCCTATCTATCATGTCGACTTCCTATCTATCATGTCCACTTCCTATCTATCATGTCCACTTCCTATCTATCATGTCCACTTCCTATCTATCATGTCACTTAAGACATGATTATTACATAAGACTCTTCAGGAGTCAGCGGAGTCAGACTAGGTCTACTAATGAACCAGGCAGTTAGAGACAGCCGCAAGGATTCTATCGTATGGACCACAGCCTGGCTGATCAAGAACTAACTTAATAAATTATCAAGTTCCCTCATGAATGCAACTACGAGTTTGTTATTAATATCCCTTATAGATGAATGAAGTTGTTTTAAATGTATTGGTCCCCATATTGTCTCTAGAGTACTCATTGCCTCCATGTTTTTTCAGCGGAGGTTTTTCACACTATACTAAGCCTTTCGTTTCCTTTGGAATTGATTTCCAGGTGCAGGTTTAGTTCTGGTCTCTTCTCAAAAAAACCATACCCCCGGCCGGGATTGAACCCGCGGTCATAGAGTCTCAAAACTCCAGCCCGTCGCGTTAGCCACTAGACCAGCTAGCCACAATAAGATTCATCCAACTAGGTATATTTCTACACCATAGGAAAGTTAGCACAGGCACCTCTGTGACCACAAATGCAAGTTTTTACAGACGAATCTCCAGCTAGCGTGGCCGTGACGAACTCTAGCTCAAGTCCCTTTACTCTATGACTCTATGACCGCGGGTTCAATCCCGGCCGGGGGTATGGTTTATTTGCAATCGTGTCATTACGATTTCTTGAGTCTCTTCTCAGTTTTCCAGTTGTAAATTATGGTGAATCTTTTTGACCTACGTTCGTGGGGTTTTAAGTATTTTCAGCATTATAATTTAGGTGTTTGAGTTACAGACAGTGAATGATATCTGTTTATTCTCCAGCAAATATTTTGACCTACCTTATAAGAGGCAATTAGTATACAACAATACTCTATCTTAACTTCTCTCTCTTTTAATGTTCTAATCATCCAGTCGATCATTTTCCTTGTGGCTGGGTTTATAACATTTCTATCATTCTTAAGTATAAGATCTGGCTTAATAACGTCTATGTCTTTCTTTCAAATTATCAATGCATTTAGTGATTCAAGACCAACTTTAAGACTAGTCTTATATCAGCTTGAAGTCGCTCTCACACAAATTCTAGTTTACTCAGAATTGAAAGATATTGTCCTATGATTCACGTCTTTGTTTATGTTGAATATGATAAGGAGAATTGGGACAAATGCAATTTCTTAAGGTAAGAGTTTTTCTCTGTTGTAGTCACTGATTTTTCTCCTGTCCACTATTACTACACCCATTTGCATTTATTTGTTTTACACACATTTAATACGCTATTTCTCCACTGTTACACTTGTCGAAGGATTTATCAAAGTCTGTAAGCACTACTTTTGTATTTTGCTCATCTTTCAAGAATTAGTCGTAATGGTTGATGAGTTGTGATAGGTATGACCACCTCTGAACCTATACTGTCCTAGGTTACGCACTTGTTGCAAGTCAATGTGATTACCAATCTTGATTCATAAAATCCAGCTTCGTAAAAGTTTTATGTGTTTGTTTTGTAATTGTTTTGATACCACTATTATGATACAGGTTTATATCAGTGGGTGTTAGTTACTGTGGGAGACTCACGTGTCCACAATGACTGATTTCTTGCTGGTTTTATAATGAACATGGAGTTCCACTAGGCTGAGCCTGGGGAGGTGTCCGTGGACTTGCTGTCAAAGGGATTCTTTGAACTTCCCTGTAGTTAATGTTATGGCCGAAAATGTGATGATGTTGGCAGAGTTTTGGATCTTAACCATGAAAAACTAATTTGTATTATCAGTCATTACATTGATTCCTTGATAAAGCTCGAATTTTATTGTCGTTTCGTCACACAGTGGCTTCATCAGTCCATACAAAAGAGAATCGTGAAGAACAGGAGCAGTTTGAGGTAATCAGTCTCTCAGACTTGAGTCGATGTAATCAGTTCATCAATGTGGAAAAGAATACAGCATATGTGCGAAGTGGCTAATATACTGTAGGCACATATGCCTACAGTATATGCTGTATTCTTTTCATGACTGATGGACTGATTATATCGACTCAAGGCTGAGGGACTTATTACCTCAAACTTCTTATTACAACCCAGGCACAATAAGGCCTGTTATTCTGGGTGTAAAGGGGAACAAGGAGCAGAACAAACAGAGCTGAATGACTTTGAAATATATTTTCCTTCACCAAGAGCGATAGTAAGTATTTACAAGTATGTACACTATATACAGTTGGAAATGTAAGTGTACCACACGGTGAAGCAAGAGACAAAGACAGTCTGGAGACATAATGGACAACCGTGTTCAACCAGCTCTAGAATGGAAATGACAAGGGTGGACAGGTGAGTGGTGACCAAATCACCTCCACAATTGCCAGGCCCACCTTCTCATTGGCTGACCCTAAGTACTGATCGGACGACGGGGCCTCATCATCCGACCCTTAGTACTGGTTCGCTGGTTGGGGAGGTAGCCTTTTAATGAGCGTGTGTACATGTGCCGAATAAAGGTTACGTACTCTTTGCATGCCACACTCCTCTTGTTCTTCACCATTCTCCTTTGTATGGACTGATGAAGCCACTGTGTAGCGAAACGTTTCCTCATTAAAGATACCCAAGTGTTGCACATGTGTCTAATTTATCTATACATCACATTTCCTTTAAGCCGATGCCGGATACTATACGTAGATTCTGCCTTGGAATTTTATTAAAAAATATTTTGATTTCTTCCATTTTCAATTACAGATTTTGGCTCCATGTCTCTTCTGTATTCTTTATGAGTTATTCAGTTTGAGCACAATGTTTTCCGTCTCTCAAACCAGTGTCCGTGAAATAAATTCTACCTCTGTATGTGGCATTCAGCAGGCCTGTCACTCTTATTAAGAATAAACCAGGTTTTACTTAAGTAATATCTGTTGCACATACCATTAGCCTTAGGTCATCTATTTTATTTCCTGCACTCGGGCTATTTGTACAATAGATGCTGAGAAATACTTTGCTTCGCTTTTTATATTTAATGAGTTGTTTTCTGAACGTTTACCTAACGTATTTTGGCAATTTTTACTCTCCCCACTTCTAATCCTGCAGCTGTTTGTCTCTCACACACACCCATAGATCAGTCTTCTATCGGATTAAAGTTTTAAATAATTTAGCAATGACTTGTTAAACTGACTTGGCCAGTGTTGCTACCACTTTACCAGTGAGATGCACACCACCCACTGTTACATATTATCTGCTACAAACGTTATCCCAGTTGTCAAAGAATGAAATTCTAAGTTCCTGGTGTTTTTGGGCTAGCCAGCAATTTGCCTAAATTGCCGCAGACATCCATTCACTGCCCAATCACCTCCAGCGCGAATTGCCACATTAGATCAGGATTCGATTCATTGACTTAATTAGATCAACAGCTGCCCTGAAATTGGCCACTAGCATTTCACGTGTTTCCTAACAACATTATCTCCAGCACTAAAGCAGATAATGGGATTGTTTTCATTATTTGACTTTATGCTGCTTTCTTTTTAACCACATTACCATATCTGCTCCAAGGAAACACACCCCCTGTCTTACAGAAAGATTGATCCATATACTGAATCTGAGAATCACCAACAAGAATAATGTCGTTTTTCTTATTTGCTGAGGCATTCATTCTGCTTGTTTCCTTATCCACAACTGCACACTCGTCTTGAAGAACAGCAAAGCAACTTTTTCTACAAACCTGTTTCAACCACCATTTTCCATTCATTACGTCTACTATAATTCCCTATATTTCCGCCAACCTCTTTACAGTCGTTATTGCACATACTATAGTTCTTATCCAGATGTAATTTTAATTTACCTTTTTTTTATTATTTTTTTATTATCACACTGGCCGATTCCCACCAAGGCAGGGTGGCCCGAAAAAGAAAAACTTTCACCATCATTCACTCCATCACTGTCTTGCCAGAAGGGTGCTTTACACTACAGTTTTTAAACTGCAACATTAACACCCCTCCTTCAGAGTGCAGGCACTGTACTCCCCATCTCCAGGACTCAAGTCCAGCCTGCCGGTTTCCCTGAACCCCTTCATAAATGTTACTTTGCTCACACTCCAACAGCACGTCAAGTATTAAAAACCATTTGTCTCCATTCACTCCTATCAAACACGCTCACGCATGCCTGCTGAAAGTCCAAGCCCCTCGCACACAAAACCTCCTTTACCCCCTCTCTCCAACCTTTCCTAGGCCGACCCCTACCCCGCCTTCCTTCCACTACAGACTGATACACTCTTGAAGTCATTCTGTTTCGCTCCATTCTCTCTACATGTCCGAACCACCTCAACAACCCTTCCTCAGCCCTCTGGACAACAGTTTTGGTAATCCCGTACCTCCTCCTAACTTCCAAACTACGAATTCTCTGCATTATATTCACACCACACATTGCCCTCAGAAATGATATCTCCACTGCCTCCAGCCTTCTCCTCGCTGCAACATTCATCACCCATGCTTCACACCGATATAAGAGCGTTGGTAAAACTATACTCTCATACATTCCCCTCTTTGCCTCCAAGGACAAAGTTCTTTGTCTCCACAGACTCCTAAGTGCACCGCTCACCCTTTTCCCCTCATCAATTCTATGATTCACCTCATCTTTCATAGACCCATCCGCTGACACGTCCACTCCCAAATATCTGAATACATTCACCTCCTCCATACTCTCTCCCTCCAGTCTGATATTCAATCTATCTTTCATCGCCTAATCTTTTTGTTATCCTCATAACCTTACTCTTTCCTGTATTCACCTTTAATTTTCTTCTTTTGCACACCCTACCAAATTCACCCATAACAAGAACCTCTTTCTTAAGAACCAGAAACATCCTTTACAACTCTCACCTCTGCTTTTTGAAGTCTACAATGCTCCTGAAATCTTATCTCACAAACCACTGTGTTTTATGCTCAAACACTTCACTTAAATTCGTTGAGAAAGTCAGACATGTCTACACATCCTTTCTTAATCACTATCCTATTTGAACTGTATAACCCAATATATTTTATATATGTATATAGTAAAGAACTAGTGATGTGCAGCAAGTACGTTACATTTAATTCAACGTTCGTCACACAGTCATTTGACATACCCTCTCAACCTGTGAACTGATAATCCAGAGTGCAGCAGTTCTGTGACACCACTGTTGCGCTGACTGTCCAGTTATACCCACCAATCACGTGGAAGCTGGCTATGTAAGCCAAATTGACATCACTTCAGTGTAACTGGCTGGTTGACACACTTCACAAACGTTGGTCAGGATCACTACTGCTTTGAGTGACTGATTTGCACCATTAATCTGACTTCATCTTTATTTAATATTGTATATTGTGTTCCTGATATTTTCTCTTTTTCAACTAATGAATAATCAGAAAGATGGACGGGAGGATCGAACTGTGGCCCTGGTATTGGCTGCTCCTTTATTTCTGATCTTTAAAATCACAAAAGAGATTATTAAACTGTTTTGTGTCTCCCGTTTTGTTTACTGCAACTTTTCAGCTTTTATTTTTAATCTCATTTTTTTTTTTACACCGTTGAAGCTCCTCTTCTAAAAAAATTCCTCTTCACATTAAGACAAAACATCACAAGCTTCCTCAAAGTCAACTTACCTTAAGTTCCAAACCCAAGTTACTTCAACCAAACATCTGTTGTGATAAATGGTTTAAAAAACCGACAAGTTGAAGATTGAGACACTTATGCAACATACGGGAATCTTTATTGAGGAAACATTTCGCCACACAGTGGCTTCATCAGTCCAATACAAATCAGAAAGGTGTAAGGAGAGGAGGAGTTTGAGGTAATGAGTCCCTCAGCCTGGAGTCGATGTGTTCAGTCCATCAATCTTGTAGAAAGTACAGCACAGAGACGTAGACATGGCTTATATATTGTAGTCAGGTGAGGCGAAGCAGGAGAAGGCGGGGTCATAGTGGTGCCATCCACTAGTCGAAGTAGGTCTTCGTCCAAAGACTGGACAAGGTTGAAGAATTCTTTGTATCAAGATCCCATGATGTTGCAGTGTCCGACAGATGTGATAAATGGTATTGGACTGATGAAGCCACTGTGTGGCGAAACGTTTCCTCAATAAAGATTCCCATATGTTGCGTAAGTGTCTCAGTCTTCAAACACCTGTTACTTATGATCCGACCTGCGCTTGGAGTAGTGTAGATTATCTGTTATGGAATGTTTCAGGAAAACCGGTTAGTAGGAATTGAGATATAATGCTGAACGATGGAGATATTGTAGCTCTTAGGATCATTTGAATTTTGATATATGTACACTTCTGGCAAGACAGCTACTGGATATGTGAACTTACAAAATGTAGACTGCACCATCACCAATGTAGCGTCCTCAAAAAAAGACGCCGTAATTATTATATAGTTTTTCTTTTTAATCTAATAGTATACTGCTAAAACAAAAATATCTTGTTTTATGTTATTATTTGTTGTTTAGCATGTGTGTGTTGGTAGGATGTAACAACTACTCTACACTTTGTTCGTTGACAGATTTTGTGACTATCTACCCACGCTACGAACTACCTCTTCACTTGCTACATTGTTGGTGCACTTGGTAACCTGGCAGGTTACTTGACGTTCTCATCTGAAGACCATAGCTCTCTCTCTCTCTCTCTCTCTCTCTCTCCCTCTCTCTCTCTCTCTCACACACACACACACAGCTCCTCGTCGAGGCGGCATCTCTCTGCTCGTTTTATTAAGACTTCTTTTTCATAGTGTATTCACCTAATTGTGGTTGCAGGGGTTGAGAATCAGCTCCTGGCCCCACCTCTTCACTGATTGCTGCGAGGCCTTCTGTCTCTCTCTGCTCCCTGAGCTTTGTCGTACCTCGTCTTAAAGCTATGTATGGTTTCTGCCTCCACTACATCACTTGTTAGATTATTCCACTTCCTGACAACTCTATGACTGAAGAAATACTTCTTAATATTTCTTTGACTGGTTTGAGTCTTTAGCTTCCAACTGTGGCCTCTCATTTCTGTGTCCCCTCTCTGGAACATCCTGTCTCTGTCCACTTTATCTATTACATGCAGTATTTTGTATGTCGTTATCATGTCTCCCTTGACCCTCCTGAGCTACGGAACTAGCCTTGTTGCAAACCTTTGCACTCTCTCTAATTTCTTGACTTGCTTGACCAGGAGTGGGTTCCAAACTGATGCTGCATACTCCAGTATGGGCCTGACGTACACTGTGTACAGTGTCTTGAGCGATTCCTTACTATGGTATCGGAATGGTATTCTCAGGTTTGCCAGGCGCACATATGCTGCAGCAGTTATCTGGTTGATGTGTGCTTCTGGAGACGTGCTCGGTGTTATGCTTACCCCAAGATCTTTCTCCTTGAGTGAGGTTTCAAGTCTTTGGCCATCTAGCCTATACTCTGTCTGTGGTCATCTTTGCTCTTCCCCAATTGCATTTGGCGGGGTTGAATTCGAGAAACAAATTGCTGGACCACGTGACCAGCCTGTCCAGGTCTCTTTGTAGTCCTGCGTGATCCTCATCTGATTTAATGCTCCTCATTTACTTCACATCATCTGCGAACAGGGACACTTCTGAGTCTAGCCCTTCTGTCATGTCATTCGCATATACCAAAAATAGCACTGGTCCTAGGACTGACCCCTGTGGAACCCCGCTCGTCACAGGCGGCCATTGTGATACCTTATCACGTACCATGTCTCGTCGCCTCCCTGTCAGAGAATACTTGACAGGGAGGCATCAACGAGTCATTCATGGTACATGATGAGGTATCACAGTGGGCACCTTTGACGAGTGGTGTTCCACAGGGGTCAGTCCTAGTGTATGTTTCTGTTGGTGAGCCGAATCATACATCTCGTAATGCTGAAACTCTTCAAAGAACATTACTCAGAGGTAGTGATTTCTGACGTTTTCTGAGGTTGTGTCCAGAGACAATACCTCTGATCCCGAGTTAAATTCTTGAATTACTTTGTTCTGGCATCTATGCATTGTCATAGTCGGGAGCTGGAAATTGCTGAACATAGCTTCAGTAGTAAAGGAGTTGCAACCTTATGTAGAGGTCACCTTCATGTCTCATTCCTTGTCTGACACTGTGCAGTTCGCGGCTGCTTCTAGTATTCGTTTTGTTTGGTATTAGCTTATCTAGTCACATCAGTCACATTCTAAGTCGAGTATAACCGAACACACACACATACATACATATATTATTCTTGTACTTTTGAGTACTATTACAGTACCGTACCAGAGGGCACACAGTTTATAAGTGTACTTTGTGTACAGTTTCTCGCCTAAAGTGCTGATAGCACAGACTAAGCCTAATAACCGTAAAATATAATACCAAAGTTACACACCATCTCGTTAATTACTAAGCTCACGTTTGGTTGGTTTGTATTTATCCAGCTGTAACACAAAAGCGCTATTGAAAAGATCCATTTAATGTAGGATAACTGGACAATAATTATTAGTGACAACCTGTTTAACAACCATATACATGCTTGGTGCTACAGACGGATCAGTAAGTCATCTTCTAGTATTCTTTGGTAGAAGTCTCTGCTTGAAGATTTTGTATCATGTACTGCTGCTGCCACCACCACCACTGTTACAAAAAACGCGATTCTAAAAAGCTTAGAGATCTCCAGTGAATACTAGAAAGGACTGCCCTTCTAGCATCCAGCCTGTTACTGGGGTTTCGTAACAAGTAGTCAGTATCCTGGTCCAATTATCCATTAGAATTCAATAAGAATTATTAGTGCTTCAGGATTACAACTGGTAGGCTACTAACTAGAGAAATTAAAATTTAATAAATTTATTAATCAAAGTCTACAGGTATATTATCAAATTAAATTAAATTAATCAATTCAAACAAATTAATAATAATCACTTCTCTCGTGTACAGTATTATTGTGCTGAAAGCACATATCACATAATTATGTCTTAGGTACCATCTGGTACATTAACATTTAATAATACAATATACAAATAAGTTTGGGTGTATGTGTGTAAGTGCTCTAAGGAGTTCGCTATGTCTCACTACTCGACTAGACTTAAACCAGTGACTGACAAAGTCCTCAAATAAACTAACTTCTTGACCAACTAGCAATCAGAACAGTCTGCTTGAACAATAAAAGGAATGCTAAGCCCAATAGCAATATAACAAGCAACTGCGACACAATCGGGATCAAGGAGATAATATAATGACACTAAGTAGGGACCATCAGCAGATCCTCCACAAAAGTCACAAAACTCCCTTACTACTGAATCTAAGCTCAGCATAAGAAAATCCCCGACTGTGACAGTACACAGATACCAGTACAAATTAGGTCAGAAGCTACAGCTCAGGACCTGAGTTGTTTAGAGTGTCTATGCGACACACAACCTCAGTACAATGTCGAAAATCACTAAGTCTATACAATGTTCTGTGAACAGAGTCTCCAGAACTAACAACAATAATAAGACAGAGACGATCTTCCAACAAGGGCCAATAAGGGAGATTTAGGCTCGTCTTGTCAAGAATACGTCCAACCACCAAGCGAGTCTAGACCAGACTGAATACTTCAGGAGAGGTGTGAACCCCCCCCCCCTCTATCACCTGATAGCTCCATGGACAGTTGCTGCCCAGCAACAACGAGAAGCCGGCAGAGTAACGGGCCACAAGCGATAATTACAGTAGTTAGACAATCAAGACTTAAACTATGAGCATATAATATGTGTTACATCCTACCTAACAAAAGGAAACTAAGTCAAATAATAATATAAAGTCATATATTTACGATTTAGCTATTATTGCAAATATAAGCAATGTAAAATTATATGAAAAGGTAATATACATTATATACATATACATAATATACATTGTAACCCATTCAGGGGTTGCAACACCCCCCTCCCAACACGACAAACGGTCGCACTAGGAGTTGCATTAATGTCTTTCACATTGTTACTGATTACTTATGTCACATTAACAATACATTAATATTGAAATCTAGAGTCACTCTTGTGCCAAGCACTTAACATTTTGCAGTGTCCATATCACTAAGTTATGCCCCTAATACTAGGGCAGTACACAGTATCGTATCTCTGCATACTCGTGGTTATGTACATCAGTGTAGAGACAAGATAGCGTATACAAGCATGACACGTTGAGGCTCGATCATAGTAGTGGAGACTGCATATAAATAATAGTGCGATAGACAGGAGACAGCATTCCACTCTTAAGTAGGGGTTGTGGAATGCTTTGCAGTATGGACATCTGAGTATGAAACAGCTTAAGGTGTGTAGTAAGGGGGGGTCTGTGGCAGGACAGTGTTCCTCCATGCAGTAACATCGCCCACGCAACACTACCCACTCAACACTCAGCTTCTGTCTCCAACTGTTTCATCACACACATATCACTACTGTGAATATATAAATAACATAATTAGACATCACATGAGTATACATAGTTAACATGGGCTGGAGAGATTACGTTACTTTACTGAATTTGACATAGCAAGTAAAAAAAGGTATTTGGGCATAAAATTACGTTAATTTAATGTAACTGATAATTATTAAGGACGTGACAGAGCGTCAGCAATTACATTACAATGACCACTTATATGTTTTATACTAATAGGGTATGGTTGGATTCTGAGGGCCCACCTCATGATCCTAGCATTTTAACTCTTCATAGTGTTTATGTAAGTGAGTGGATTGTGGTCTGAAATGGGGAAGTGCCCAAATACACGTAAAAATGTTCCAAGGACACCACAAGAGCTAGATACGCTTTCTCAATAGTGGCATAATTTTTCTGGTGTCGTTTGAGCTTAAATGAATAGTAACATATAGGATGGAGAATGTCAGTGGATGTTGACTGTTGGAGTAGCACAGCTGGGTCAACACTGTGCCTACTCAACTTTGCTGGGTCAACACTTTGCCTACTCAACTTTGCTGGGTCAGCACTGTGCCTAACTAACTTTGCTGGTTTAACACTGTGCCTACTCAACTTTGCTGGATCAACACTGTGCCTACTCAAATTTGCTGGATGAACACCGTGCCTACTCAACTTTGCTGGGTCAACACTCTGCCTACTCAACTTTGCTGGGTCAACGCTGTTCCCATTCAACTTTGCTGGGTCAACACTGTGCCTAATCATCTTTGATGGGTCAACACTATGCCTTCAGAAATTTGCTGGGTCAACACTGTGCCTACTCAACTTTGCTGGGTCAACACTGTGCCTACTCAACTTTGCTGGGTCAACACTGTGCCTACTCAACTTTGCTGGGTCAACACGGTGCCTACTCAACTTTGTTGGGTCAAAACTGTGCCTGCTCAACATTGCTGGATCAACACTATGCCTACTCAACTTTGCTGGGTCAAAACTGTGCCTACTCAACTTTCCTGGGTCAACACTGTGCCTACTCAACTTTGCTGGGTCAACACTGTCCCTACTCAATTTTGCTGGGTCAACACTGTGCGTACTCAACTTTGCTGGGTCAACACTGTGCGTACTCAACTTTGCTGGGTCAACACTGTGCGTACTCAACTTTGCTGAGTCAACACTCTGCCTACTCAACTTTGCTGAGTCAACACTGTGCCTACTCAACTTTGCTGGGTCAACACTGTGCCTACACAACTTTGCTGGGTCAACACTGTGCCTACTCAACTTTGCTGGGTCAACACTGTGCCTACTCAACTTTGCTGAGTCAACACTGTGCCTAGTCAACTTTGCTGGGTCAACACTGTGCCTACTCAACTTTGCTGAGTCAACAATGTGCCTACTCAACTTTGCTGGTCAACACTGTGCCTACTCAACTTTGCTGTGTCAACACTGTGCCTAGTCGACTTTGCTGGGTCAATACTGTGCCTAGTCGTCTTTGCTGGGTCAACACTGTCCCTATTCAACTTTGCTGAGTCAACATTGTGCCTACTCAACTTTGCTGGGTCAACACTGTGCCTACTCAACTTTGCTGGGTCAACACTGTGCCTAGTCAACTTTGCTGGGTCAACACTGTGCCTACTCAACTTTGGTGGGTCAACACTGTGCCTAGTCGTCTTTGCTGGGTCAACACTGTGATTAATCAACTTTGTTGGGTCAACACTGTGCCTACTCAACTTTGTTGGGTCAACACTGTGCCTACTCAACTTTGCTGGGTGAACACTGTGCCTACTCATCTTTGCTGAGTCAACACTGTGCCTACTCAAGTTTGGTGGATCAACACAGTGGCTACTCAACTTTACTGGGTCAACATTGTGCCTACTCAACTTTGCTGGGTCAACATTGTGCCTACTCAACTTTGCTGAGTTAACACTGTGCCTTCTCAACTTTGCTGAGTCAACACTGTGCCTACTCAACTTTGCTGGGTCAACACTGTGCCTACTCAACTTTGCTGGGTCAACACTGTGCCTACTCAACTTTGTTGGGTAAATCCTGTGCCTACTCAACTTTGCTGGGTCAACACTGTGTCTACTCAACTTTTCTGGGTCAACTCTGTGCCTACTCAAGTTTGCTGGGTCAGCACTGTGCCTACTCAATTTTACTGGGTCAACACTGTGCCTACTCAAATTTGCTGGGACAACACTGTGCCTACTCAACTTTGCTGGGACAACACTGTGCCTACTCAACTTTGCTCTGTGAACACTGTGCCTACTCAACTTTGCTGGGTCAACACTGTGCCTACTCAACTTTGCTGGGTCAACACTGTGCCTTGTCAACTTTGCTGGGTCAACACTGTGGCTACTCAACTTTGCTGGGTCAACACTGTGCCTACTCAACTTTGCTGAGTCAACACTGTGAATACTCAACTTTGCTGGGTCAACACTGTGCCTACTCAACTTTGCTTGGTCAACACTGTGCCTACTCAACTTTGCTGGGTCAACACTGTGCCTACTCAACTTTACTGAGTCAACACTGTGCCTACTCAACTTTGCTGGGTCAACACTGTGCCTACTCAACTTTGCTGGGTCAACACTGTGCCTAATCAACTTTCCTGAGTCAACACTGTGCCTTCTCAACTTTGCTGGGTCAACACTGTGCCTACTCAACTTTGCTGAGTCAACACTGTGCCTTCTCAACTTTTCTGGGCCAACACTGTGCCTACTCAACTTTGCTTTGTGAACACTGTGCCTACTCAACTTTGCTGGGTCAACACTGCCTACTCAACTTTGCTTTGTGAACACTGTGCCTACTCAACTTTGCTTGTTCAACACTGTGCCTACTCAACTTTGCTGGGAGAACACTGTCCCTCCTCAATGATACTGGGTCAGCACTGTGCCTACTCAACTTTGCTGGATCAACACTGTGCCTACTCAAATTTGCTGGGTGAACACTGTGCCTCCTCAACTTTGCTGGGTCAACACTGTGCCTACTCAACTTTGCTGGGTCAACACTGTGCCTACTCAACTTTGCTGGGTCAACACTGTGCCTACTCAACTTTGCTGGGTCAACACTGTGCCTACTCAACTTTGCTGGGTCAACACTGTGCCTAATCATCTTTGATGGGTCAACACTGTGCCTACTCAACTTTGCTGGGTCAACACTGTGCCTACACAACTTTGCTGGGTCAACACTGTGCCTACTCAACTTTGCTGGGTCAACACTGTGCCTACTCAACTTTGATGAGTCAACACTGTGCCTACTCAACTTTGCTGGGTCAACACTGTGCCTACTCAACTTTGCTGGGTCAACACTGTGCCTAATCAACTTTGCTGAGTCAACACTGTGCCTTCTCAACTTTGCTGGGTCAACACTGTGCCTACTCAACTTTGCTTTGTGAACACTGTGCCTTCTCAACTTTTCTGGGCCAACACTGTGCCTACTCAACTTTGCTGGGTCAACATTGTGCCTACTCAACTTTGCTGGGTCAACACTGTGCCTGCTCAACTTTGCTGAGTCAACACTGTGCCTTCTCAACTTTGCTGAGTCAACACTGTTCCTAGTCAACTTTGCTGAGTCAACACTGTGCCTACTCAACTTTGCTGGGTCAAAACTGCGCCTACTCAACTTTGCTGAGTCAACACTCTGCCTTCTCAACTTTGCTGGGTCAACACTGTCCCTACTCAACTTTTCTGGGTCAACACTGTGCCTACTCAACTTTGTTGAGTAAATCCTGTGCATACTCAACTTTGCTGGGTCAACACTGTGTCCACTCAACTTTGCTGGGTCAACACTGTGCGTACTCAAGTTTGCTGGGTCAGCACTGTGCCTACTCAACTTTGCTGGGTGAGCACTGTGCCTACTCAACTTTGCTGGGACAACACTGTACCTACTCAAGTTTACTGGGTCAACACTGCGTCTACTTAACTGTGCTGGGACAATACTGAGCCTACTCAACTTTACTTGGTCAACACTGTGCCTACTCAACTTTGATGGGACAACGCTGTGCCTACTTAGCTTTGCACTGTGAACACTGTGCCTACTCAACTTTGCTTGGTCAACACTGTGCCTACTCAACTTTGCTGTTACAACACTGTGCCTACTCAACTTTGCTGGGTGAACACTGTGCCTACTCAACCTTGCTAGGTCAACACTGTGCCTACTCAACTTTGTTAGGTCAACACTGTGCCTACTCAACTTTGCTGAGTCAACACTGTACCTACTCAACTTTGCTGGGTCAACCCTGTGCCTAATCAACTTTGTTGGGCCAACACTGTGCCTACTCAAATTTGCTGGGTCAACACTGTGCCTACTCAACTTTGTTGGGTCAACACTGTGCCTACTCAACTTTGCTGGGTCAACACTTTGCCTACTCAACGTTGCTGGGTCAGCACTGTGCCTACCTAACTTTGCTGGGTTAACACTGTGCCTACTCAACTTTGCTTGATCGACACTGTGCCTACCCAAATTTGCTGGGTGAACACTGTGCCTACTCAACTTTGCTGGGTCAACACTGTGCCTACTCAACTTTGCTGGATCAACACTGTGCCTACTCAACTTTGTTGGGTCAACACTGTGCCTACTCAACTTTGTTGGGTCAACACTGTGCCTACTCAACTTTGCTGGGTCAACACTCTGCCTACTCAACTTTGTTGGGTCAAAACTGTGCATTCACAAATTTGCTGGGTCAACACTGTGCCTACTAAACTTTGCTGGGTCAACACTGTGCCTACTCAACTTTGTTGGGTCAACACTGCGCCTACTCAACTTTGCTGGGTCAACACTCTGCCTACTCAACTTTGCTGGGTCAACACTGTGCCTACTCAACTTTGCTGGGTCATCACTGTGCCTACTCAAGTTTGCTTAGTCAGCACTGTGCCTTCTCAACTTTACTGGGTCAACACTGTGCCTACTCAACGTTGCTGGGTCAACAATGTGCCTACTCAACTTTTCTGGGTCAACACTGTGCCTACTCAACTTTGTTGGGTAAATCCTGTGCCTACTCAACTTTGCTGGGTCAACACTGTGTCTACTCAACTTTGCTGAGTCAACACTGTGCCTACTCAAGTTTGCTGGGTCAGCACTGTGCTTACTCAACTTTGCTGGGTCAGCACTGTGCCTACTCAACTTTGCTGGGACAACACTGTACCTACTCAAGTTTGCTGGGTCAACACTGCGTCTACTTAACTGTTCTGGGACAACACTGTGCCTACTCAACTTTACTGGGTCAGCACTCTGCCTACTCAACTTTGTTGGGACAACACTGTGCCTACTCAGCTTTGCTCTGTGAACACTGTGCCTACTCAACTTTGCTTGGTCTACACTGTGCCTACTCAAATTTGCTGTTACAACACTGTGCCTACTCAACTTTGCTGGGTGAACACTGTGCCTACTCAACTTTGCTAGGTCAACACTGTGCCTACTCAACTTTGTTAGGTCAACACTGTGCCTACTCAACTTTGCAGGGTCAACACTGTACCTACTCAACTTTGCTGGGTCAACCCTGTGCCTAATCAACTTTGCTAGGCCAACACTGTGCCTACTCAAATTTGATGGGTCAACACTGTGCCTACTCAACTTTGCTGGGTCAACACTGTGCCTACTCAACTTTGCTGGGTCAACACTTTGCCTACTCAACTTTGCTGGGTCAGCACTGTGCCTAACTAACTTTGCTGGGTTAACACTGTGCCTACTCAACTTTGCTGGATCAACACTGTGCCTACTCAAATTTGCTGGGTGAACACTGTGCCTACTCAACTTTGCTGGGTCAACACTGTGCCTACTCAACTTTGCTGGGTCAACACTGTGCCTACTCAACTTTACTGGGTCAACATTGTGCCTAATCATCTTTGATGGGTCAACACTGTGCCTTCACAAATTTGCTGGGCCAACACTGTGCCTACTCAACTTTGCTGGGTCAACACTGTGCCTACTCAACTTTGTTGGGTCAACACTGTGCCTACTCAACTTTGCTGGGTCAACACTGTGCCTACTCAACTTTGCTGGGTCAACACTGTGCCTACTCAACTTTGCTGGGTCAACACTGTGCCTACTCAACTTTGTTTGGTCAAAACTGTGCTTGCTCAACATTGCTGGGTCAACACTATGCCTACTCAACTTTGCTGGGTCAAAACTGTGCCTACTCAACTTTGCTGGGTCAACACTGTGCCTACTCAACTTTGCTGGGTCAACACTGTGCCTACTCAACTTTGCTGAGTCAACACTGTGCCTACTCAACTTTGCTGGGTCAACACTGTGCCTACTCAAATTTTCTGGGTCAACACTGTGCCAACTCAACTTTGCTGGGTCAACACTGTGCCTACTCAACTTTGCTGAGTCAACACTGTGCCTACTCAACTTTGCTGGGTCAACACTGTGCCTACTCAACTTTGCTGGGTCAACACTGTGCCTACTCAACATTGCTGAGTCAACACTGTGCCTAGTCAACTTTGCTGGGTCAACACTGTGCCTACTCAACTTTGCTGGGTCAACACTGTGCCTACTCAACTTTTCTGGGACAACACTGTGCCTACTCAACTTTACTGGGTCAGCACTCTGCCTACTCAACTTTGTTGGGACAACACTGTGCCTACTCAGCTTTGCTCTGTGAACACTGTGCCTACTCAAATTTGCTGGGTCAACACTGTCCCTACTCAACTTTGCTGGGTGAACACTGTGCCTACTCAACTTTGCTGGGTCAACCCTGTGCCTAATCAACTTTGTTAGGTCAACACTGTGCCTACTCAACTTGGCTGGGTCAACACTGTGCCTACTCAACTTTGCTGAGTCAACACTGTGCCTAGTCAACTTTGCTGGGTCAACACTGTGCCTACTCAACTTTGCTGGGTCAACAATGTGCCTACTCAACTTTGCTGGTCAACACTGTGCCTACTCAACTTTGCTGGGTCAACACTGTGCCTACTCAACTTTGCTGGGTCAACACTGTGCCTACTCAACTTTGCTGGGTCAACACTGTGCCTACTCAACTTTGCTGGGTGAACACTGTGCCTACTCAACTTTGCTGGGTCAACACTGTGCCTACTCAACTTTGCTGGGTCAACACTGTGCCTACTCAACTTTGCTGGGTCAACACTGTGCCTACTCAACTTTGCTGGGTCAACACTGTGCCTACTCAACTTTGCTGGGTCAACACTGTGCCTTCTCAACTTTGCTGGGTCAACACTGTGCCTACTCAACTTTGCTGGGTCAACACTGTGCCTACTCAACTTTGCTGGGTGAACACTGTGCCTACTCAACTTTGCTGAGTCAACACTGTGCCTACTCAACTTTGCTGGGTCAACACTGTGCCTACTCAACTTTGCTGGGTCAACACTGTGCCAACTCAACTTGGCTGGGTCAACACTGTGTCTACTCAACTTTGCTGGGTCTACACTGTGCCTAATCAACTTTGCAGGGTGATCACTGTGCCTACTCAACTTTGCTGGGTCAACACTGTGTCTACTCAACTTTGCTGGGTCAACACTGTGCCTACTCAAGTTTGCTGGGTCAGCACTGTGCCTACTCAACTTTGCTGGGTGAGCACTGTGCCTACTCAACTTTGCTGGGTCAGCACTGTGCCTACTCAACTTTGCTGGGTGAGCACTGTGCCTACTCAACTTTGCTGGGTCAGCACTGTGCCTACTCAACTTTGCTGGGACAACACTGTACCTACTCAAGTTTGCTGGGTCAACACTGTGCCTACTCAACTTTGCTGGGTGAGCACTGTGCCTACTCAACTTTGCTGGGTCAGCACTGTGTCAACTCAACTTTGCTGGGACAACACTGTGCCTACTCAACTTTGCTCTGTGAACTCTGTGCCTACTCAACTTTGCTTGGTCAACACTGTGCCTACTCAACTTTGCTGGGAGAACACTGTCCCTCCTCAATGATACTGGGTCAGCACTGTGCCTACTCAACTTTGCTGGGTCAGCACTGTGCCTACTCAACTTTGCTGGGTGAACACTGTGCCTACTCAACTTTGCTAGGTCAACACTGTGCCTACTCAACTTTGTTAGGTCAACTCTGTGCCTACTCAACTTTGCTGGGTCAACACTGTGCCTACTCAACTTTGCTGGGTCAACACTGTGCCTACTCAACTTTGCTGGGTGAACACTGTGCCTACTCAACTTTGCTGAGTCAACACTGTGCCTACTCAACTTTGCTGGGTCAACACTGTGCCTACTCAACTTTGCTGGGTCAACTTTGTGCCTACTCAACTTTGCTGGGTCAACACTGTGCCTAGTCGTCTTTGCTGGGTCAACACTGTGATTACTCAACTTTGCTGGGTCAACACTGTGCCTACTCAACTTTGCTGGGTCAACACTGTGCCTACTCAACTTTGCTGGGTCAACACTGTGCCTACTCAACTTTGCTGGGTCAACACTGTGCCTACTCAACTTTGCTGGGTCAACACTGTGCCTACTCAACTTTGCTGGGTCAACACTGTGCCTACTCAACTTTGCTGGGTCAACATTGTGCCTACTCAACATTGCTGGGTCAACACTGTGCCTACTCAACTTTGCTGAGTCAACACTGTGCCTTCTCAACTTTGCTGAGTCAACACTGTGCCTACTCAACTTTGCTGGGTCAACACTGTGCCTACTCAACTTTGCTGGGTCAACACTGTGCCTACTCAACTTTTGATAAGTCAACACTGTGCCTTCTCAACTTTGCTGGGTCAACACTGTGCCTACTCAACTTTGCTTAGTCAACATTGTGCCTTCTCAACTTTACTGGGTCAACACTGTGCCTACTCAACTTTTCTGGGTCAACACTGGGCCTACTCAACTTTGTTGGGTAAATCCTGTGCCTACTCAACTTTGCTGGGTCAACACTGTGTCTACTCAACTTTGCTGGATCAACGCTGTGCCTACTCAAGTTTGCTGGGTCAGCACTGTGCCTACTCAACTTTGCTGGGTGAGCACTGTGCCTACTCAACTTTGTTGGGTCAGCACTGTGCCTACTCACTTTGCTGGGTGAGCACTGTGCCTACTTAACTTTGATGGGTCAGCACTATGCCTACTCAACTTTGCTGGGACAACACTGTACCTACTCAAGTTTGCTGGGTCAACACTGCGTCTACTTAACTGTGCTGGGGCAATACTGTGCCTACTCAACTTTGCTGCGACAACACTGTGCCTACTCAACTTTGCTCTGTGAACTCTGTGCCTACTCAACTTTGCTTGGTCAACACTGTGCCTACTCAACTTTGCTGGGAGAACACTGTCCCTCCTCAAGGATACTGGGTCAGCACTGTGCCTACTCAACTTTGCTGTTACAACACTGTGCCTACTCAACTTTGCTGGGTGAACACTGTGCCTACTCAACTTTGCTAGGTCAACACTGTGCCTACTCAACTTTGTTAGGTCAACACTGTGCCTACTCAACTTTGCTGGGTCAACACTGTACCTACTCAACTTTGCTGGGTCAACCCTGTGCCTAATCAACTTTGCCGGGCCAACACTGTGCCTATTCAAATTTGCTGGGTCAACACTGTGCCTACTCAACTTTGCTGGGTGAACACTGTGCCTACTCAACTTTGCTGAGTCAACACTGTGCCTACTCAACTTTGCTGGGTCAACACTGTGCCTACTCAACTTTGCTGGGTCAACATTGTGCCTACTCAACATTGCTGGGTCAACACTGTGCCTACTCAACTTTGCTGAGTCAACACTGTGCCTTCTCAACTTTGCTGAGTCAACACTGTGCCTACTCAACTTTGCTGGGTCAACACTGTGCCTACTCAACTTTGCTGGGTCAACACTGTGCCTACTCAACTTTTGCTGAGTCAACACTGTGCCTTCTCAACTTTGCTGGGTCAACACTGTGCCTACTCAACTTTGCTTAGTCAACATTGTGCCTTCTCATCTTTACTGGGTCAACACTGTGCCTACTCAACTTTGCTTGGTGCCTACTCAACTTTCCTGGGTCAACTGTGCCTACTCAACTTTGTTGGGTAAATCCTGTGCCTACTCAACTTTGCTGGGTCAACACTGTGTCTACTCTACTTTGCTGGGTCAACACTGTGCCTACTCAAGTTTGCTGGGTCAGCACTGTGCCTACTCAACTTTGCTGGGTGAGCACTGTGCCTACTCAACTTTGCTGGGTCAGCACTGTGCCTACTCATCTTTGCTGGGTGAGCACTGTGCCTACTCAACTTTGCTGGGTCAGCACTGTGCCTACTCAACTTTGCTGGGACAACACTGTACCTACTCAAGTTTGCTGGGTCAACACTGCATCTACTTAACTGTGCTGGGTCAACACTGTGTCTACTCAACTTTGCTGGGACAACACTGTGCCTACTCAACTTTGCTCTTTGAACTCTGTGCCTACACAACTTGCTTGGTCAACACTGTGCCTACTAAACTTTGCTGGGAGAACACTGTGCCTACTCAACTTTGCTGGGAGAACACTGTCCCTGCTCAATGATACTGGGTCAGCACTGTGCCTACTCAACTTTGCTGGGTGAACACTGTGCCTACTCAACTTTGCTAGGTCAACACTGTGCCTAGTCAACTTTGTTAGGTCAACACTGTGCCTACTCAACTTTGCTGGGTCAACACTGTACCTACTCAACTTTGCTGGGTCAACCCTGTGCCTAATCAACTTTGCTGGGCCAACACTGTGCCTACCCAAATTTGCTGGGTCAACACTGTGCCTACTCATCTTTGCTGGGTCAACACTTTGCCTACTCAACTTTGCTGGGTCAGCACTGTGCCTACCTAACTTTGCTGGGTTAACACTGTGCCTACTCAACTTTGCTGGATCAACACTGTGCCTACTCAAATTTGCTGGGTGAACACTGTCCCTACTCAACTTTGCTGGGTCAACACTGTGCCTTCTCAACTTTGCTGGGTCAACACTGTGCCTACTCAACTTTGCTGGGTCAACACTGGGCCTAATGATCTTTGATGGGTCAACACTGTGCCTACTCAACTTTGCTGGATCAACACTCTGCCTACTCAACTTTGCTGGTTCAACACTGTGCCTTCTCAACTTTGCTGAGTCAACACTGTGCCTACTCAACTCTGCTGGGTCAACACTGTGCCTACTCAACTTTGCTGGGTCAACACTGTGCCTACTCAACATTGCTGAGTCAACACTGTGCCTAGTCAACTTTGCTGGGTCAACACTGTGCCTACTCAACTTTGCTGGATCAACGCTGGGCCTACTCAAGTTTGCTGGGTCAGCAATGTGCCTACTCAACTTTGCTGGGTGAACACTGTGCCTACTCAACTTTGCTAGGTCAACACTGTGCCTACTCAACTTTGTTAGGTCAACCCTGTGCCTAATCAACTTTGCCGGGCCAACACTGTGCCTACTCAAATTTGCTGGGTCAACACTGTGCCTACTCAACTTTGCTGGGTGAACACTGTGCCTACTCAACTTTGCTGGGTCAACACTGTGCCTACTCAACTTTGCTGAGTCAACACTGTGCCTTCTCAACTTTGCTGAGTCAACACTGTGCCTACTCAACTTTGCTGGGTCAACACTGTGCCTACTCAACTTTTCTGGGTCAACACTGTGCCTACTCAACTTTTGCTGAGTCAACACTGTGCCTTCTCAACTTTGCTGGGTCAACACTGTGCCTACTCAACTTTGCTTAGTCAACATTGTGCCTTTTCATCTTTACTGGGTCAACACTGTGCCTACTCAACTTTGCTTGGTCAACACTGTGCCTACTCAACTTTCCTGGGTCAACACTGTGCCTACTCAACTTTGCTGGGTCAACACTGTGTCTACTCTACTTTGCTGGGTCAACACTGTGCCTACTCAAGTTTGCTGGGTCAGCACTGTGCCTACTCAACTTTGCTGGGTGAGCACTGTGCCTACTCAACTTTGCTGGGTCAGCACTGTGCCTACTCATCTTTGCTGGGTGAGCACTGTGCCTACTCAACTTTGCTGGGTCAGCACTGTGCCTACTCAACTTTGCTGGGACAACACTGTACCTACTCAAGTTTGCTGGGTCAACACTGTGCCTAATCAACTTTGCCGGGCCAACACTGTGCCTACTCAAATTTGCTGGGTCAACACTGTGTCTACTCAACTTTGCTGGGTGAACACTGTGCCTACTCAACTTTGCTAGGTCAACACTGTGCCTACTCAACTTTGTTAGGTCAACACTGTGCCTACTCAACTTTGCAGGGTGCCTACTCAAATTTGATGGGTCAACACTGTGCCAACTCAACTTTGCTGGGTCAACACTGTGCCTACTCAACTTTGCTGGGTCAACACTTTGCCTACTCATCTTTTCTGGGTCAGCACTGTGCCTACTCAACTTTGCTGGATCAACACTGTGCCTACTCAAATTTGCTGGGTGAACACTGTGCCTACTCAACTTTGCTGGGTCAACACTGTGCCTACTCAACTTTGCTGGGTCAACACTGTGCCTACTCAACTTTACTGGGTCAACACTGTGCCTAATCATCTTTGATGGGTCAACACTGTGCCTTCACAAATTTGTTGGGCCAACACTGTGCCTACTCAACTTTGCTGGGTCAACACTGTGCCTACTCAACTTTGTTGGGTCAACACTGTGCCTACTCAACTTTTCTGGGTCAACACTGTGCTTACTCAACTTTGCTGGGTCAACACTGTGCCTACTCAACTTTGCTGGGTCAACACTGTGCCCACTCAACTTTGTTTGGTCAAAACTGTGCTTGCTCAACATTGCTGGGTCAACACTATGCCTACTCAACTTTGCTGGGTCAAAACTGTGCCTACTCAACTTTGCTGGGTCAACACTGTGCCTACTCAACTTTGCTGGGTCAACACTGTGCCTACTCAACTTTGCTGAGTCAACACTGTGCCTACTCAACTTTGCTGGGTCAACACTGTGCCTACTCAAATTTTCTGGGTCAACACTGTGCCAACTCAACTTTGCTGGGTCAACACTGTGCCTACTCAACTTTGCTGAGTCAACACTGTGCCTACTCAACTTTGCTTAGTCAACATTGTACCTTCTCATCTTTACTGGGTCAACACTGTGCCTACTCAACTTTGCTTGGTCAACACTGTGCCTACTCAACTTTCCTGGGTCAACACTGTGCCTACTCAACTTTGTTGGGTAAATCCTGTGCCTACTCAACTTTGCTGGGTCAACACTGTGTCTACTCTACTTTGCTGGGTCAACACTGTGCCTACTCAAGTTTGCTGGGTCAGCACTGTGCCTACTCAACTTTGCTGGGTGAGCACTGTGCCTACTCAACTTTGCTGGGTCAGCACTGTGCCTACTCATCTTTGCTGGGTGAGCACTGTGCCTACTCAACTTTGCTGGGTCAGCACTGTGCCTACTCAACTTTGCTGGGACAACACTGTACCTACTCAAGTTTGCTGGGTCAACACTGCGTCTACTTAACTGTGCTGGGTCAACACTGTGTCTACTCAACTTTGCTGGGACAACACTGTGCCTACTCAACTTTGCTCTGTGAACTCTGTGCCTACTCAACTTTGCTTGGTCAACACTGTGCCTACTCAACTTTGCTGGGAGAACACTGTCCCTCCTCAATGATACTGGGTCAGCACTGTGCCTACTCAACTTTGCTGGGTGAACACTGTGCCTACTCAACTTTGCTAGGTCAACACTGTGCCTACTCAACTTTGTTAGGTCAACACTGTGCCTACTCAACTTTGCTGGGTCAACACTGTACCTACTCAACTTTGCTGGGTCAACCCTGTGCCTAATCAACTTTGCTGGGCCAACACTGTGCCTACCCAAATTTGCTGGGTCAACACTGTGCCTACTCATCTTTGCTGGGTCAACACTTTGCCTACTCAACTTTGCTGGGTCAGCACTGTGCCTACCTAACTTTGCTGGGTTAACACTGTGCCTACTCAACTTTGCTGGATCAACACTGTGCCTACTCAAATTTGCTGGGTGAACACTGTCCCTACTCAACTTTGCTGGGTCAACACTGTGCCTTCTCAACTTTGCTGGGTCAACACTGTGCCTACTCAACTTTGCTGGGTCAACACTGGGCCTAATGATCTTTAATGGGTCAACACTGTGCCTTCTCAAATTTGCTGGGTCAACACTGTGCCTACTCAACTTTGCTGGATCAACACTCTGCCTACTCAACTTTGCTGGTTCAACACTGTGCCTTCTCAACTTTGCTGAGTCATCACTGTGCCTACTCAACTTTGCTGGGTCAACACTGTGCCTACTCAACTTTGCTGGGTCAACACTGTGCCTACTCAACTTTGCTGGGTCAACACTGTGCCTACTCAACTTTTGATAAGTCAACACTGTGCCTTCTCAACTTTGCTGGGTCAACACTGTGCCTACTCAACTTTGCTTAGTCAACATTGTGCCTTCTCAACTTTACTGGGTCAACACTGTGCCTACTCAACTTTTCTGGGTCAACACTGTGCCTACTCAACTTTGTTGGGTAAATCCTGTGCCTACTCAACTTTGCTGGGTCAACACTGTGTCTACTCAACTTTGCTGGATCAACGCTAGGCCTACTCAAGTTTGCTGGGTCAGCACTGTGCCTACTCAACTTTGCTGGGTGAACACTGTGCCTACTCAACTTTGCTAGGTCAACACTGTGCCTACTCAACTTTGTTAGGTCAACACTGTGCCTACTCAACTTGGCTGGGTCAACACTGTGCCTACTCAACTTTGCTGGGTCAACACTGTGCCTACTCAACATTGCTGAGTCAACACTGTGCCTAGTCAACTTTGCTGGGTCAACACTGTGCCTACTCAACTTTCCCGGGCCAACACTGTGCCTACTCAACTTTGCTGGGTCAACACTGTGCCTACTCAACTTTGCTGGGTGAACACTGTGCCTACTCAACTTTGCTGAGTCAACACTGTGCCTACTCAACTTTGCTGGGTCAACACTGTGCCTACACAAATTTGCTTTGCAACTGTGGCTGGGTCAACACTGTGCCTACTCAACTTTGCTGGGTCAACACTGTGCCTACTCAACTTTGCTGGGTGTGCCTACAACTTTGTGCCTGTGCTACTCAACTTTGCTGGGTCAACATTGTGCCTACTCAACATTGCTGGGTCAACACTGTGCCTACTCAACTTTGCTGAGTCAAAACTGTGCCTACTCAACTTTGCTGGGTCAATACTGTGCCTTCTCAACTTTGCTGGGTCAACACTGTGCCTACTCAACTTTTGCTAAGTCAACACTGTGCCTTCTCAACTTTGCTGGGTCAACACTGCCTACTCAACTTTGCTTAGTCAACATTGTGTCTTCTCAACTTTACTGGGTCAACACTGTGCCTACTCAACTTTTCTGAGTCAACACTGTGCCTACTCAACTTTGTTGGGTAAATCCTGTGCCTACTCAACTTTGCTGGGTCAACACTGTGTCTACTCAACTTTACTGGATCAACGCTGTGCCTACTCAAGTTTGCTGGGTCAGCACTGTGCCTACTCAACTTTGCTGGGTGAGCACTGTGCCTACTCAACTTTGTTGGGTCGGCACTGTGCCTACTCAACTTTGCTGGGTGAGCACTGTACCTACTCAAGTTTGCTGGGTCAACACTGCGTCTACTTAACTGTGCTGCGACAATACTGTGCCTACTCAACTTTACTGGGTCAACACTTTGCCTACTCAACTTTGCTGGGACAACACTGTGCCTACTCAACTTTGCTCTGTGAACTCTGTGCCTACTCAACTCTGCTTGGTCAACACTGTGCCTACTCAACTTTGCTGGGAGAACACTGTCCCTCCTCAATGATACTGGGTCAGCACTGTGCCTACTCAACTTTGCTGTTACAACACTGTGGCTACTCAACTTTGCTGGGTGAACACTGTGCCTACTCAACTTTGCTAGGTCAACACTGTGCCTACTCAACTTTGTTAGGTCAACACTGTGCCTACTCAACTTTGCTGGGTCAACACTGTACCTACTCAACTTTGCTGGGTCAACCCTGTGCCTAATCAACTTTGCCGGGCCAACACTGTGCCTACTCAAATTTGCTGGGTCAACACTGTGCCTACTCAACTTTGCTGGGTGAACACTGTGCCTACTCAACTTTGCTGAGTAAACAGTGCTCCTACTCAACTTTGCTGGGTCAAATCTGTGCCTACTCAACTTTGCTGGGTCAACATTGTGCCTACTCAACTTTGCTGGGTCAACACTGTGCCTACTCAACTTTGCTGAGTCAACACTGTGCCTTCTCAACTTTGCTGAGTCAACACTGTGCCTACTCAACTTTGCTGGGTCAACACTGTGCCTACTCAACTTTGCTGGGTGAACACTGTGCCTACTCAACTTTTGCTGAGTCAACACTGTGCCTTCTCAACTTTGCTGGGTCAACACTGTGCCTACTCAACTTTGCTTAGTCAACATTGTGCCTTCTCAACTTTACTGGGTCAACACTGTGCCTACTCAACTTTGCTTGGTCAACACTGTGCCTACTCAACTTTTCTGGGTCAACACTGTGCCTACTCAACTTTGTTGGGTAAATCGTGTGCCTACTCATCTTTGCTGGGTCAACACTGTGTCTACTCTACTTTGCTGGGTCAACACTGTGCCTACTCAAGTTTGCTGGGTCAGCACTGTGCCTACTCAACTTTGCTGGGTGAGCACTGTGCCTACTCAACTTTGCTGGGTGAGCACTGTGCCTACTTAACTTTGCTTGGTCAGCACTGTGCCTACTCAACTTTGCTGGGACAACACTGTACCTATTCAAGTTTGCTGGGTCAACACTGCGTCTACTTAACTGTGCTGGGACAATACTGTGCCTACTCAACTTTACTGGGTCAACACTGTGCCTACTCAACTTTGCTGGGACAACACTGTGCCTACTCAACTTTGCTCTGTGAACTCTGTGCCTACTCAACTTTGCTTGGTCAACACTGTGCCTACTCAACTTTGCTGGGTGAGCACTGTGCCTACTCAACTTTGTTGGGTCAGCACTGTGCCTACTCAACTTTGCTGGGTGAGCACTGTGCCTACTTAACTTTGCTGGGTCAGCACTGTGCCTACTCAACTATGCTGGGACAACACTGTACCTACTCAAGTTTGCTGGGTCAACACTGCGTCTACTTAACTGTGCTGGGACAATACTGTGCCTACTCAACTTTACTGGGTCAACACTGTGCCTACTCAACTTTGCTGGGACAACACTGTGCCTACTCAACTTTGCTATGTGAACTCTGTGCCTACTCATCTCTGCTTGGTAAACACTGTGCCTACTCAACTTTGCTGGGAGAACACTGTCCCTCCTCAATGATACTGGGTCAGCACTGTGCCTACTCAACTTTGCTGTTACAACACTGTGGCTACTCAACTTTGCTGGGTGAACACTGTGCCTACTCAACTTTGCTAGGTCAACACTGTGCCTACTCAACTTTGTTAGGTCAACACTGTGCCTACTCAACTTTGCTGGGTCAACACTGTACCTACTCAACTTTGCTGGGTCAACCCTGTGCCTAATCAACTTTGCCGGGCCAATACTGTGCCTACTCAAATTTGCTGGGTCAACACTGTGCCTACTCAACTTTGCTGGGTGAACACTGTGCCTACTCAACTTTGCTGAGTAAACAGTGCTCCTACTCAACTTTGCTGGGTCAAATCTGTGCCTACTCAACTTTGCTGGGTCAACATTGTGCCTACTCAACTTTGCTGGGTCAACACTGTGCCTACTCAACTTTGCTGAGTCAACACTGTGCCTTCTCAACTTTGCTGAGTCAACACTGTGCGTACTCAACTTTGCTGGGTCAACACTGTGCCTACTCTACTTTGCTGGGTGAACACTGTGCCTACTCAACTTTTGCTGGGTCAACACTGTGCCTTCTCAACTTTGCTGGGTCAACACTGTGCCTACTCAACTTTGCTTAGTCAACATTGTGCCTTCTCAACTTTACTGGGTCAACACTGTGCCTACTCAACTTTGCTTGGTCAACACTGTGCCTACTCAACTTTTCTGGGTCAACACTGTGCCTACTCAACTTTGTTGGGTAAATCGTGTGCCTACTCATCTTTGCTGGGTCAACACTGTGTCTACTCTACTTTGCTGGGTCAACACTGTGCCTTCTCAAGTTTGCTGGGTCAGCACTGTGCCCACTCAACTTTGCTGGGTGAGCACTGTGCCTACTCAACTTTGCTGGGTCAGCACTGTGCCTAATCAACTTTGCTGGGTCAGCACTGTGCCTACTCAACTTTGCTGGGTCAGCACTGTGCCTACTCAACTTTGCTGGGACAACACTGTACCTACTCAAGTTTGCTGGGTCAACACTGCGTCTACTTAACTGTGCTGGGTCAACACTGTGCCTACTCAACTTTGCTCTGTGAACTCTGTGCCTACTCAACTTTGCTCTGTGAACTCTGTGCCTACACAACTTTGCTTGGTCAACACTGTGCCTAGTCAACTTTGCTGGGAGAACACTGTCCCTCCTCAATGATACTGGGTCAGCACTTTGCCTACTCAACTTTGCTGGGTGAACACTGTGCCTACTCAACTTTGCTAGGTCAACACTGTGCCTAGTCAACTTTGTTAGATCAACACTGTTCCTACTCAACTTTGCTGGGTCAACACTGTACCTACTCAACTTTGCTGGATCAACCCTGTGCCTAATCAACTTTTGCTGGGCCAACACTGTGCCTACTCAAATTTGCTGGGTCAACACTGTGCCTACTCATCTTTGCTGGGTCAACACTTTGCCTACTCAACTTCGCTGCGTCAGCACTGTGCCTACCTAACTTTGCTGGGTTAACACTGTGCCTACTCAACTTTGCTGGATCAACACTGTGCCTACTCAAATTTTCTGGGTGAACACTGCCCCTACTCAACTTTGCTGGGTCAACACTGTGCCTTCTCAACTTTGCTGGGTCAACACTGTGCCTACTCAAATTTGCTGGGTTAACACTGTGCCTACTCAACTTTGCTGGATCAACACTGTGCCTACTCAAATTTGCTGGGTGAACACTGCCCCTACTCAACTTTGCTGGGTTAACACTGTGCCTACTGAACTTTGCTGGGTCAACACTCTGCCTACTCAACTTTGCTGGGTCAACACTGTGCCTACTCAACTTTGCTGGGTCAACACTCTGCCTACTCAACTTTGCTGGGTCAACACTGTGCCTAATCATCTTTGATGGGTCAACACTGTGCCTACTCAACTTTGCTGGGTCAACACTCTGCCTACTCAACTTTGCTGGGTCAACACTGTGCCTACTCAACTTTGCTGGGTCAACACTGTGCCTACTCAACTTTGCTGGGTCAACACTCTGCCTACTCAACTTTGCTGGGTCAACACTGTGCCTACTGAACTTTGCTGGGTCAACACTCTGCCTACTCAACTTTGCTGGGTCAACACTGTGCCTACTCAACTTTGCTGGGTCAACACTCTGCCTACTCAACTTTGCTGGGTCAACACTGTGCCTAATCATCTTTGATGGGTCAACACTGTGCCTACTCAACTTTGCTGGGTCAACACTCTGCCTACTCAACTTTGCTGGGTCAACACTGTGCCTAATCATCTTTGATGGGTCAACACTGTGCCTACTCAAATTTGCTGGGTCAACACTGTGCCTACTCAACTTTGCTGGGTCAACACTGTGCCTACTCAACTTTGCTGGGTCAACACTCTGCCTACTCAACTTTGCTGCGTCAACACTGTGCCTACTCAACTTTGTTGGGTCAAAACTGTGCCTGCTCAACATTGCTGGGTCAACACTATGCCTACTCAACTTTGCTGGGTCAAAACTGTGCCTACTCAACTTTGCTGGGTCAACTCTGTGCCTACTCAACTTTGCTTGGTCAACACTGTGCCTACTCAAATTTGCTGGGTCAACACTGTGCGTACTCAACTTTGCTGGGTGAACACTGTGTGTACTCAACTTTGCTGGGTCAACACTGTGCCTACTCAACTTTGCTGGGTCAACACTGTGCCTACTCAACTTTGCTGAGTCAACACTGTGCCTACTCAACTTTGCTGGGTCAACACTGTGCCTACTCAACTTTTCTGGGTCAACACTGTGCCAACTCAACTTCGCTGGGTCAACACTGTGCCTACTCAACTTTGTTGAGTCAACACTGTGCCTACTCAACTGTGCTGGGTCAACACTGTGCCTACTCAACTTTGCTGGGTCAACACTGTGCCTACTCAACTTTGCTGAGTCTACACTGTGCCTAGTCAACTTTGCTGGGTCAACACTGTGCCTACTCAACTTTGCTGAGTCAACAATGTGCCTACTCAACTTTGCTTGTCAACACTGTGCCTACTCAACTTTGCTGTGTCAACACTGTGCCTAGTCGACTTTGCTGGGTCAACACTGTGCCTAGTCGTCTTTGCTGGGTCAACACTGTCCCTACTCAACTTTGCTGAGTCAACATTGTGCCTACTCAACTTTGCTGGGTCAACACTGTGCCTACTCAACTTTGCTGGGTCAACACTGTGCCTAGTCAACTTTGCTGGGTCAACACTGTGCCTACTCAACTTTGCTGGGTCAACACTGTGCCTAGTCGTCTTTGCTGGGTCAACACTGTGATTACTCAACTTTGCTGGGTCAACACTGTGCCTACTCAACTTTGGTGGGTCTACACTGTGCCTACTCAACTTTGCTGGGTGAACACTGTGTCTACTCAACTTTGCTGGGTCAACACTGTGCCTACTCAACTTTGCTGTGGGAACACTGTGCCTACTCAACTTTGCTGAGTCAACACTGTGCCTAGTCAACTTTGCTGGGTCAACAGTGTGCCTACTCAACTTTGCTGGGTCAACACTGTGCCTAGTCGTCTTTGCTGGGTCAACACTCTGATTACTCAACTTTTCTGGGTCAACACTGTGCCCACTCAACTTTGCTGGGTCAACACTGTGCCTACTCAACTTTGCTGGGTCAACACTGTGCCTACTCCACTTTGCTGGGTCAACACTGTGCCTACTCAACTTTGCTGGGTCAATACTGTTCCTACTCAACTTTGCTGAGACAACACTGTGCCTACTCAACTTTGCTGGGTCAACACTGTGCCTACTCAACTTTGCTGGGTCAACACTGTGCCTACTCAACTTTGCTGAGTCAATAGTGTGCCTTCTCAACTTTGCTGAGTGAACACTGTGCCTACTCAACTTTGCTGGGTCAACACTGTGCCTACTCAACTTTGCTGAGTCAACACTGTGCCTTCTCAACTTTTCTTGGTCAACGCTGTGCCTACTCAACTTTGCTGGGTAAACACTGTGCCTTCTCAACTTTGCTGGGTCAACACTGTGGCTACTCAACTTTTCTGGGTCAACACTGTGCCTACTCAACTTTTGATAAGTCAACACTGTGCCTTCTCAACTTTGCTGGGTCAACACTGTGGCTACTCAACTTTGCTTGGTCAACACTCTGGCTGCTCAACTTTGCTGGGTCAACGCTGTGCCTACTCAACTTTGCTGGGTTAACACTGTGCCTACTCAACTTTGCTGAGTCAATAGTGTGCCTTCTCAACTTTGCTGAGTGAACACTGTGCCTACTCAACTTTGCTGGGTGAACACTGTGCCTACTCAACTTTGCTGAGTCAACACTGTGCCTTCTCAACTTTTCTGGGTCAACGCTGTGCCTACTCAACTTTGCTGGGACAACACTGTGCCTTCTCAACTTTGCTGGATCAACACTCTGGCTACTCAAGTTTGCTGGGTCAACACTGTGGCTACTCAACTTTGCTGGGTCAACAATGTGGCTACTCAACTTTGCTGGGTCAACGCTGTGCCTACTCAACTTTGCTGGGTCAACAATGTGGCTACTCAACTTTGCTGGGTCAACTCTGTGCCTACTCAACTTTGCTGGGTCAACACTCTGGCTACTCAACTTTGCTTGGTCAACACTGTGGCTACTCAACTTTGCTGGGTCAACACTGTGGCTACTCAACTTTGCTGGGTCAACACTGTGGCTACTTAACTTTGCTGGGTCAACACTGTGGCTACTCAACTTTGCTGGGTCAACACTGTGCCTACTCAACTTTGCTTTAAACTCAATGCATAATTAAGGAATATTTCCCTCAAGATTCAACAATTAGATTCAGATTTTGTAGGTGAATTCAGTGTAGTTCAAGACAGAGTTAAAGTTAAAAACAGTGTAGAATATCAAGACAGTGTAGAATGTCAAGACAGTGTAGAACGTCAAGACAGTGTAAAAGATCAAGACAGTGTAGAAGGTCAAGACAGTGTAAGAGGTCAAGACAGTGTTGAAGGTCAAGACAATGTAGAAGGTCAGGACACTATATGAAGTCAAGTCAGTGTAGAAGGTCAAGACAGTGTTGAAGGAAAAGACAGTGTAGAAAGTCAGACAGCGCAGAAGGCCAAGACAGTGTAGAAGGTCAAGACTATGTAGATGATCAAGGCAGTGTAGGTCAAGACAGTGTAGAGATTCAGGACTGTGTGGAAAATGATCAGGACAGTGAAGAGGGTCAGGACAATGTAAAAGGTCAGGAGAGAGTAGAAAAAAAGTCACGACAGTGTAGATGGTCAAGGCAGTGTAGAAGGTCAGGACAGTGTAGAAGGTCAAGAGAGTGTAGAAAGTAAAGAGTACAGAAGGTAAGACAGTATAGAAGGTCAAGACAGTGTAGAAGTTCAGGACAGTGTGGAAAGTGGTCAGGAGAGTGTAGAGGGTCAGGACAGTGTAAAAGGTGATGACAATGTAGAAAGTCAGGAGGGTATAGATGGTCAAGACAGTGTAGATGGCCAAGACAGTGTAGATGGTCAAGACAGTGTAGATGGCCAAGACAGTGTAGATGGCCAAGACAGTGTAGATGGTCAAGACAGTGTAGATGGTCAAGACAGTGTAGAAGGTAGATAGTGTAGAAGGTCAAGACAGTGAAGAAGGTCAAGGCAGTGTAGAAGGTCAAGACTGTGTCGAAGGTCAGGACAGTGTGGAAAGTGCTCAAGACAGAGCAGAAGGTCAGGACATTGCAGAAGGTAAGCACAGTGTTAAAGGACGGGACAGTGTAGAAGGTCAAGACAGTGTAAAATGTCTGAACTTTGTAGGTCTGGACAAGGTAGAAGGTCAGGACACTGTAGAAAGTCAGGACAGTGTTGAAGGTCAGGACTCTGCAGAAAGTCAGGACAGTGTCGAAGGTAAGGACAGTGTAGAAGGCCAAGACAGTGTAGAAGGTCAGAACAGTGTAAAATGTCAGGATTGTGAAGAAGGTCAAAACTGTGTAGGTCAAGGCAGTGAAGAAGGTCAGGACAGTGTAGATGATGAAGACAGTGTTGATGAAGATAGTGTAGATTGTGAAGATAGTGGAGATGACGAGGACAGTGTAGATGTTGAGCACAGTGTAGATGTTGAGGACAGTGTAGATGTTGAGGACAGTGTAGATGTTGAGGACAGTGTAGATGTTGAGGACAGTGTAGATGTTGAGCACAGTTTAGATGTTGAGCACAGTGTAGATGTTGAGGACAGTGTAGATGTTGAGGACAGTGTAGATGTTGAGGACAGTGTAGATGTTGAGCACAGTTTAGATGTTGAGCACAGTGTAGATATTGAGGACAGTGTAGATGGTGAGGACAGTGTAGATGTTGAGGACAGTGTAGATGTTGAGGACAGTGTAGATGTTGAGGACAGTGTAGATGTTGAGGACAGTGTAGATGTTGAGCACAGTTTAGATGTTGAGCACAGTTTAGATGTTGAGGACAGTGTAGATGGTGAGGACAGTGTAGATGGTGAGGACAGTGTAGATGGTGAGGACAGTGTAGATGGTGAGGACAGTGTAGATGTTGAGCACAGTTTAGATGTTGAGCACAGTGTAGATGTTGAGGACAGTGTAGATGTTGAGGACAGTGTAGATGGTGAGGACAGTGTAGATGGTGAGGACAGTGTAGATGATGAAGACAGGGTTGATGAAGATAGTGTAGATGACGAGGACAGTGTAGATGGTGAGGACAGTGTAGATGATGAAGACAGGGTTGATGAAGACAGTGTAGATGGTGAGGACAGTGTAGATGGTGAAGACAGTGTAGATGATGAGGACAGTGTAGATGTTGAGCACAGTTTAGATGTTGAGGACAGTGTAGATGTTGAGGACAGTGTAGATGTTGAGGACAGTGTAGATGTTGAGCACAGTTTAGATGTTGAGGACAGTGTAGATGTTGAGCACAGTTTAGATGTTGAGCACAGTGTAGATGTTGAGCACAGTTTAGATGTTGAGGACAGTGTAGATGTTGAGGACAGTGTAGATGTTGAGCACAGTGTAGATGTTGAGCACAGTTTAGATGTTGAGCACAGTGTAGATGTTGAGCACAGTTTAGATGTTGAGGACAGTGTAGATGTTGAGCACAGTTTAGATGTTGAGGACAGTGTAGATGTTGAGCACAGTGTAGATGTTGAGGACAGTGTAGATGTTGAGCACAGTTTAGATGTTGAGGACAGTGTAGATGTTGAGCACAGTGTAGATGTTGAGCACAGTTTAGATGTTGAGCACAGTGTAGATGTTGAGCACAGTTTAGATGTTGAGGACAGTGTAGATGTTGAGCACAGTTTAGATGTTGAGCACAGTGTAGATGTTGAGCACAGTTTAGATGTTGAGGACAGTGTAGATGTTGAGGACAGTTTAGATGTTGAGCACAGTTTAGATGTTGAGCACAGTTTAGATGTTGAGGACAGTGTAGATGTTGAGGACAGTTTAGATGTTGAGCACAGTGTAGATGTTGAGCACAGTGTAGATGTTGAGGACAGTTTAGATGTTGAGCACAGTTTAGATGTTGAGGACAGTGTAGATGTTGAGCACAGTTTAGATGTTGAGCACAGTTTAGATGTTGAGGACAGTGTAGATGTTGAGCACAGTTTAGATGTTGAGGACAGTGTAGATGTTGAGGACAGTGTAGATGTTGAGGACAGTGTAGATGGTGAAGACACTGTAGATGGTGAGTAGGTGTAAGCTGTGAAGACAGTGTGGATGGTGACGACAGTGTAGATGATGAGGACAGTGTAGTTGGTGAGGACAGTGTAGATGTTGAAGATAGTGAAGTTGGTTAGGAGAGTGTAGTTGGTGAGGACAGTGTAGATGGTGAGGACAGTGTAGATGGTGAGGACAGTGTAGATGGTGAGGACAGTGTAGATGGTGAGGACAGTGTAGATGTTGAGGACAGTGTAGATGGTGAGGACAGTGTAGATGGTGAGGACAGTGTAGATGGTGATGACAGTGTAGATGGTGAGGAGAGTGTAGATGGTGAGGACAGTGTAGATGGTGAGGACAGTGTAGATGGTGAGGACAGTGTAGATAGTGAGGACAGTGTAGATGGTGAGGACAGTGTAGATGGTGAGGACAGTGTAGATGGTGAGGACAGTGTAGATGTTGAGGACAGTGTAGATGATGAGGACAGTGTAGATGGTGAGGACAGTGCAGATGGTGATGACAGTGTAGATGGTGAGGACAGTGTAGATGGTGAGGACAGTGTAGATGGTGAGGACAGTGTAGATGTTGAGGACAGTGTAGATGATGAGGACAGTGTAGATGGTGAGGACAGTGCAGATGGTGATGACAGTGTAGATGGTGAGGACAGTGTAGATGGTGAGGACAGTGTAGATAGTGAGGACAGTGTAGATGGTGAGGACAGTGTAGATGGTGAGGACAGTGTAGATGATGAGGACAGTGTAGATGGTGAGGACAGTGTAGATGATGAGGACAGTGTAGATGTTGAAGATAGTGAAGTTGGTTAGCACAGTGTAGATGGTGAGGACAGTGTAGTTGGTGAGGACAGTGTAGATGTTGAAGATAGTGAAGTTGGTTAGGACAGTGTAGATGATGAGGACAGTGTAGTTGGTGAGGACAGTGTAGATGTTGAAGATAGTGAAGTTGGTTAGGACAGTGTAGATGGTGAGGACAGTGTAGATGGTGAGGACAGTGTAGATGGTGAGGACAGTGTAAATGGTGAGGACAGTGTAGATGGTGAGGACAGTGTAGATGGTGAGGACAGTGTAGATGGTGAGGACAGTGTAGATGGTGAGGACAGTGTAGATGGTGAGGACAGTGTAGATGGTGAGGACAGTGTAGATGGTGAGGACAGTGTAGATGGTGAGGACAGTGTAGATGGTGAGGACAGTGTAGATGGTGAGGACAGTGTAAATGGTGAGGACAGTGTAGATGGTGAGGACAGTTTAGATGGTGAGGACAGTGTAGATGGTGAGGACAGTTTAGATGGTGAGGACAGTGTAGATGGTGAGGACAGTGTAGATGGTGAGGACAGTGTAGATGGTGAGGACAGTTGTTGCAACCCCTGAATGGGTTACAATGATTATTATGTATATATGTAATGTATATTACCTTTTCATTTAATTTTATATTGCTTATATTTGCGATAATAGCTAAATCGCAAATGTATTGCCTTATATTGTTATTTGACGTAGCTTATGTTGTTAGGATGTTACATATTACATATTGTTAGGATGTATATAAAATGTGCTCAGTTAGTCTTGATTGTCAAACTACTGTAATTATCGCTTGTCGCTCGTTATACTGCCGGCTTCTGAGCTGCGCTGTCCACGTAGCTATCACGTGATCGAGGGGGGTGTCCTCACCTCTCGTGAAGTAGTCAGTCTGCTCTAGACTCGCTTGCTGGTTGGACAGATTGTCTGTCTCATTATTCTTGTTAGTTCTGTAGAACTTTGTTCACAGAACATTGTAAAGACTTCGTGATTTTCGACGTTGTACTGAGGTTGTGTGTCACATAGACACTCTGAACATCTCAGGTCCTTAGCTATAGCTTCTGACCTAATTTTGTACTGGTTTCTGTGTATTGTCACAGTCGCGTTTTTCCTATGCTGAACATAGATCCAGTTTTGTAACTTTTGTGGAGGATCTGCTGATAGTCCCTACTTAGTGTCGTTATATTATCTCACAGTTCCTGATTCTGTGTCGCAGTCGCATGATATTGCATTGCTATTGGGCTTAGCATTCTTTGTTGTTCAAGCAGACTGTTCGGGTTGCCAGTCGGTCAAGAAGTTAGTTTATTTGAGAACTTTGTCAGTCACTTGTTTAAGTCTTATTCGAGTCTTAAGACATAGCTAACTACTTAAGAGCACTTACACGCATACACACTTGTACATATTTGTAATATCTTATTAAATGTTAATGTACCAGACGGTACTTAAGAATTATAAATGTGATATGTGCTTTCAGCACAATAATATTGAACTCGAGAGAGTGATTTTATTTTGATTGCTGTAATTAATTTAATTTGATAATATACCTCTAGACAACTTACTGCTTAATAAATTTATTAAATTTTAATTTCTCTAGTTAGTAGCCTACCAGTTGTAATCCTAAAGCACTATTGAACCATACTGAATTTTAATGGATAATTGGACAAGGATACTGACTACTTGTTACGAAAACCCAGTAACAGGCTGGATGCTAGAAGGGCAGTCCTTTCTAGTATTCACTGGAGATCTCTAAGCTTTTAGAATCGCGTTTTTTGTAACAACAGTGTAGATGGTGAGGACAGTGTAGATGGTGAGGACAGTGTAGATGGCGAGGACAGTGTAGATGGTGAGGACAGTGTAGATGGTGAGGACAGTGTAGATGGTGAGGACAGTGTAGATGGTGAGGACAGTGTAGATGGTGAGGACAGTGTAGATGGTGAGGACAGTGTAGATGGTGAGGACAGTGTAGATGGTGAGGACAGTGTAGATGGTGAGGACTGTAGATGGTGAGGACAGTGGAGATGATGAGGACAGTGTAGATGGTGAGGACAGTGTAGATGGTGAGGACTGTAGATGGTGAGGACAGTGTAGATGGTGAGGACAGTGTAGATGGTGAGGACAGTGTAGATGGTGAGGACAGTGTAGATGGTGAGGACAGTGTAGATGGTGAGGACAGTGTATATCATGACAGGAAATAATAACGTAATCAACAGTCGTAATATATACTTTCCTTTCAGTAAACAATCAAAACAACTGGAGGGAATAAATTATATAATCCAGATGGAGAGGAAAAAAGTATTGAAAACATCTCATGTACTCGGAATAAACATTAAATTTGAATAGAGCCACAAATTAGAGCTTTGATACCGGTGTTTAATTAAACTTATTGTTTTTCAAAATGTGATTTCAGAAAATAGCTGCAGAAAGTTCTGGATCTATTTCATATAATGAAAACCCATCATGAACAATCACCAGTGAATATAATGATTGTTTGTTATTGATGACTTAATAAATTTTCCAAGTCGGACAGAAACGTCGTCGTAAGCTTCTCTCTCCTATGTGCGAGATATTGATGTATTGGTACCTTGTTTTCACACTGAACAACAAGCAAGTGTGTTCACTTAGTAATTTAAGTATATTTGTCAGGAGGGTGCATACGAGTGAGGTAAAAAAGATTCCTGGTAAAATATATGGGAGGGGAAAAGAGAAGAGGGATAGATGTATGTGAAGGGTTTGTGCTATAAGAGGAGTGAAGTGTTAGTGTTGGTCGTTTGTTTACATTGTGCCATGAAATATGAGTTGGAACAGAAGAAGGTAGTGTGATGAGTGCTTATGTCTAGGTATGGGTTATGATGACAAGGAAGAATAGAGAGGGACAGTTGAATTGTAGTTAGGAAGATAGGTGGGCATTAGAAAGAAGAAAGCATAGAAAGGGAGTAATGTTACTCTGGGTGATAGGGAAGGAATAGGCAGACTCTGTGTGGAAGCATGCCATGGGAGGTAATTAGAGTGGGTATATTTGTTATAGGTTGTTGGAGATATTTGGAGAGTGGGAGGTGGATGGGGTGGAGAAACATAACACAAGGAGAAAACAGGGCTGTTTGATTTTCTGTTGCTTGTGTTATGTAGATACTGTGTAGGTTAGTGAGAATTTTTTTTTTTTAAGTGTTGCACTTGTAATGGAGTGGTTTTTGGTAGAAGTATTGTTAATAGCTTGGGTCTCTTTATTTTTCTTCCATCATTGCTACTCAGAAGATGGAATTTGGGATGATAGAAAGTTCTGTGTAGGTTGAAAACAGTATTTTCATTCTCTGCCTTCACTGTTTTCTCTCACCGCTGCATCTCACTCCTCGGTGTAAAGCACATACATCTGTCTCTGTTCTGAAAGATAACTTTGCGGTATACGGGACACCATGCTGGATACGGGACATACCGAGTGTGACAGAACACTCCGCTGGACACAGGACACTCTCACAAAGCACAGGAAGCCCTAGCTTCCTTAGGACATTTCTAGGAACACATAACACCAGAACAGACACAGGCAACTGTACTGGAAAGTCGTGAGAATAAAGCAGAGGACACAACAGGGACCACACTACCTGATAAGAACAAGTTTTACACCAACAAGGAAGGCTACCAACAACGTGAGGTCTTAATGATTGCAACAAAATCCGGTCAAACTTGCGCTACAACTTTCGGAAATGACTGACTTCGAATAGTTACCTCTCTATTTTTTAAGGAATACAATAACTTCGGAGACCGGATTCGCTTCAGTAAATTCGGGTTCGGTTATGAAGGAATTCGGAAACTGGACACGAGCAAAACTGAGTTCACTGTTTGAGATACACAACTGTTCGCATACATATTACAAAAAAAAAAAAAAGTTCAACTTAGCTGACATGGACCAAATTCAACAAGTTAACTGCAAGTGTTTGGCGAAGATTTCAAAGCGTCAACAAGTCGCTCCTCGGGGCCTGGCTAATATGTCTTCGCTAGCGACACACTACTGTTATATTTACCTGTTCAAATTCCCTTAACACGTATTAAGGTAATCTGAAGGGGAGAAGTGCTCAATAAAAAATGGTATCTCTAATATTTAAACAGGACAAAGAGAACAACCTCAAAGACGTGCATGACACCAGGTAAATTTTCTGTTCCTCTCTAACATATGTTCCTGAAAACTATTTCTCAAACTCCCGCAAGTTCCTTAAGGATGCTGTTCGGGGTAGAATCCTGGCCTAGTGGCAGCTGCTCGCTGTAAACGATACATTTTTTTCTTCTGAAATTATTAATTATAGATGATTGATGCATACCTAGTGTATACCTAGTAATGTATACCTAGTGAGTTTGAAGTTGTAACCAAATAGTGATATATAAATATATATATATATATATATATATATATATATATATATATATATATATATATATATATATATATATATATATATATATATATATATATATATATATATATATGTCGTGCCGAATATGTAAAACTGGTCAGTTAGCAACAACTCATTTAAAATTAAGTCCTTTCTAAAATCTTCTCTTATACGTTTAAAGATATATTTTTTTCATTAGTGTTGATGTAAAAATTTATAATTTTGCACCAAAAGGAACTTAGAAAACTTACCTAACCTTTTAGCCTAACCCAACTAAATATATTTTAGATATGTTTACAATAATTTAATACTAAACAAACACAGTGAAATATGTTTTTTTTCGTTAGGTTCAGAATGATTTTGGCGAAATTATTGCATACACAAATTTTCACTTGTCCTATATGGCAAGATGAGCGTTGCTATTTAAACCAAGATCGCAAGTTCTGCCTATTCGGCACGACATATACATATATAATGTGTGTATGTGTGTGTGTACTTACCTAGTTGTACTCACATAATTGAGGTTGCAGGGGTCGAGTCAAAGCTCCTGGCCCCGCCTCTTCACTGGTCGCTACTAGGTCACTCTCCCTGAACCGTGAGCTTAATCAAACCTCTGCTTAAAGATATGTATGGATCCTGCCTCCACTACATCGCTTCCCAAACTATTCCACTTCCTGTGTGTGTGTGTGTGTGTGTGTGTGTGTGTGTGTGTGTGTGTGTGTGTGTGTGTGTACTCACCTAATTGTGGTTGCAGGGGTCGAGACTCAGCTCATGGCCCCGCCTCTTCACTGCTCGCTACTAGGTCCTCTCCCTCTCTGCTTCCTGAGCTTTGTCATACCTCTTCTTAAAACTATGTATGGTTCCTGGCTCCACCACTTCACTTGTTGGGCTATTCCACTTCCTGACGACTCTATGACTGATGAAATACTTCCTAACGTCCCTCTAACTCGTCTGAGTCTTCAGCTTCCAATTCTTACCCCTTGCTTCTGTGTCCCCTCTCTGGAACATCCTGCCACTGTCCACCTTGTCTATTCCCCGCAGTATCTTGTATGTCGTTATCATGTCTCCCCTGACCCTTCTGTCCTCTAGTGTCGTCAGTCCGATTTCCCTTAACCTTTCCTCGTACGACATTCCCTTGAGCTCTGGGACTAGCCTTGTTGCAAACCTTTGTACTTTCTCTAACTTCTTGACGTGCTTGACCAGGTGTGGGTTCCAGACTGGTGCTGCATACTCCAGTATGGGCCTAACATACACAGTGTACAGTGTCTTGAACAATTCCTCATTAAGGTGTCGGAACGCTATTCTCAGGTTTGCCAGGCGCCCGTATGCTGCAGCAGTTATTTGGTTGATGTGTGCCTCCGGTGACGTGCTTGGTGTTATGGTTACCCCAAGATCTTTCTCCCCGAGTGAGGTCTGTAATCTTTGTCCACCTAGCCTATACTCTGTCTGCGGTTTTCTTTGCCCATCCCCAATCTTCATGACTTTGCATTTGGCAGGGTTGAATTCGAAAAGCCAGTTTCTGGACCACGTGTCCAGCCTGTCCAGGTCTCTTTGCAGTCCTGCCTCATCCTCACCCGATTTAATTCTTCTCATCAGCTTCACATCATCTGCGAATAGGGACACTTCAGAGTCTATTCCTTCCATCATGTCGTTCGCATATATCAAAAATAGCACTAGTCCTATAACTGACCCCTGTGGGACCCCGCTAGTCACAGGCACCCACTGTGATACCTCTTCACGTACAATGACTCGTTGTTGCCTCCCTGTCAGGTATTTCCAGATCCATTGCAGTGCCCTCCCTGTTATATGCGCCTGATCCTCCAGCTTCTACACTAATCTCTAGTGAGGAACTGTGTCAAAGGCCTTCTTGCAGTCCAGGAAAATGCAATCAACCCTCCCCTCTCGTGTCTTACTTCTGTTACCTTGTCATAAAACACCAGTAGGTTTGTGACACAGGATTTGCCTTCCATGAACCCATGCTGGTTTTCATTTATAATCTTGTTCCATTCCAGGTGTTTCACCACTCTCCTCCTGATAATCTTCTCCATGACTTTGCATACTATACAGGTCAGAGACACAGGTCTGTAGTTTAGTGCTTCATTTCTGTTTCCTTTCTTAAATATGGGGACTACATTTGCTGTCTTCTATTTCTCAGGTAGTTGCCCAGTTTCAAGGGATGTGTTGAAGATTGTGGTTAGGGGCACGCACAGCATCTCTGCTCCTTCTCTAAGAACCCACAGGGAGATGTTGTCCAGTCCCTTCGCCTTTGAGGTATTAAGGTCACTTAGCTTCTGCACCTCCTCCTCGGTTGTCGTATGTCATCCAACACTTGTTGGTATATTCCCTCTTGATGTTCCCTTCTGTGCTGTCTTCCCAGAGCCCTTCCTGTCTCTACTGTAAAAACTTCCTTAAATCTACTGTATAGCTCCTCACATACCTCCTGATCATTTCTTGTGAGTTCCCCACCTTCTGATCTCAGTCTGATCACCTGGTCTTTGACTGTTGTCTTCCTCCTGATGTGGCTATACAACAGTTTCGGGTTAGTCTTGACTTTTGATGCTATGTTATTTTCATACTATCGTTGGGCTTCCCTCCTTACCTGTGCATACTCATTCCTGGCTCTGCGACTAATCTCCCTATTTTCATGTGTTCTCTGCCTTCTGTACTTTTCCCATTCTCTAGTGCACTTTGTTTTTGCCTCCTTACACCGTTGGGTAAACCAGGGGCTCGTTCTGGTCTTCCCATTGTTTCTGTTGCCCTTGGGAATAAACCTTTCTACTGCCTCCTTGCATTTTGTTGTTACATATTCCATCATTTCATTTACTGGCTTTCCCGCCAGTTCTCTGTCCCACGGAACCTCCTGCAGGAAGTTCCTCAAAGCTATGTAGTCCCCTCTTTTATAGTCTGGCTTTTCCCATTCAACTCCTGTTACTCTCTCCACTTGCAGCTCTACTATGTATTCAAAGCACAGAACCATGTGGTCACTAGCTCCTTGGGGACTCTCATATGTGATGTCCTCAATGTCTGAAATGCCCAGGGTGAGCACAAGGTCCAATCTTGCTGGTTCATCCTCCCCTCTCACTCTGGTAGTGTCCTTAACATGTTGGTGCATGAGATTTTCCAGCACCACATCCAACATCTTGGCTCTCCATGTTTCGGGACCCCCATGTGGCTCCAGGTTTCCCAGTCAATCACCTTGTGGTTGAAATCACACGTAGACAGCAACTTTGCTCTGCTGGAGTGAGCTCTTCTTGCCAACTCAGCAAGTGTGTCCACCATTGCTCTGTTGCTCTCTTCATATTCCTCTCTTGGCCTCCTGCAGTTCTGTGGTGGGTTATACATCACTGCAATGACCACCTTGTGCTCCCCAGACTGAAGTGTACCTACTATGTAGTCCCTTTCTCCTGCCTCGTCTATGCCTCCCACTTTCTCGAATTTCCATCGTTTTTTTATGAGCAGAGCAACCCCTCCTCCCCCTCTGCCCCTTCTATCTTTCCTCATAATCTGGTATCCTGGTGGGAAGATTGCATCTGTTATTGTCTCCGTGAGTTTTGTTTCTGTAACTGCTATGAATTTTGGGGGCTTCTCATTGATTCTTTCTTGCCATTCCTCATATTTATTTGTTAATCCATCTGCATTTGTGTACCAAACCTTCAATTTCTGTTCTAATACTGTAACTGTGGTCCTGGGGGAATACTGGGGTTGGGAGAGCAGGAGCCCTGGTGGGGGCCTGTGGGGGGTTGCGGTGGAGGTGGAGGAAGAGCTCCCATAGGGGGTTGCTGTAGGGGTAGGGTTCGTGGTGCGGGGGGGGGACAGAGGGATCGGTGTGTGATGGCTGGTTTAGATTGTTCAGTTGCCTTGGAGGTGTTGTGGTTGGAGTCCTTCTGCAGGTGTTTCTGGTTGGTGAGTTTGCCCTTCCTCCTGTGCTTGGATTATTCTGCTCTTCTTCATCATTTCCTCCCATTCCTCCTTTCGTTTTTGCACTCTCTCTTTCAGTATCATCCTTTCCTCCTGTGTTCTGTCTCGATCGAGGAACACACTCTTGAACTCATGTTTGCCTCTCAGCCCTGCTTTCTCCTACAGGATCATGGTTCGAGTTGATTCTGCCTTGAAAATTACTTTGAGAGGCCGTTTCCTTCTCTTTGTGAACCACCCGATTCTCCGAAAATTTGTCACCTGGGTCATGTCTCCATCACCTATCACCTTCATGATACCTTCAATCGCTTTTTTCTCCTCCTGTTTTCTTTCATCATCAGTTTCCCCTTCAGCTTCGTCTAGCCCATAAACAAAAACTGATCTCCCCTTTCTGCCTCCCACTGTGACTCCCATTGCATCCTCTGAGGTGTTTTAGTTCCTTCCCATGGAGTGTTCCTTCCTTCAGTCCCTTCCCTAGCTGTGGCCCCTATGCTCATTGGTTTGTTCTTCCTGCTTACCTGTTTCTGGCCCGACAAGCACCTGGTAAGGTTCCTGCACATGTTCTAGTTCCTTCAATGTCTTCCAACCTCTCATGCTGTCCTAGTGTGCTCCCTATCTTTGTTTTACCTCCGTGTGGGTTTGACAGGACCTCTGCATACATTTTAGCTTCCATGCTCACTTCAGACCCTTTGTCTGTGTCTGATGTAAACATTGCTGATGTATTATCTTTATCTCTAGGCTGTTTCAGATTTCTCAACTCCTCTTCCAATCTCTGTATCTTGGTTTCTGCTACTGTGGCATATTGATCCCACTTTCTGCACTCTGCTGCTAACCTCTCCTCCATCTTCCTTGCAAGGTCATCTAGCCTCCTTCCCCAGTCTTCCTCCCATTTTTTGAGCTCTGCCTCCCTGTCTACCCTCCCAGATTCGTCTGTCGGGCCCTGGCTCTCATCCTAGTTCTAGGTTGCCCCATTGCACCACAGAAGGAAGGGGGAGAGATGGTTAGGGGGACGGGAATAGGTGTTTAGGGGGAGGGGGATCGATGGTTATGGGGAGGGAGAGAGGTGGTTGGGGGAGGGGGATGGATGGCTTGGGGGAGGGGGTTAGATTGTTTGGGGGAGGGGTAGGTAGCTAGGGGAAGGGGGAGACATGGTTAGGGGAAGGGGGAGTATGTGTATGTGTCAAGTGTATGTGTGTGTGCTTGTGTATATGTGTGTGCATGTGTGGAAGAGAGAGGGATGGAATTAAGAGGGGAGGGGGGAGGGGAGAGAAGGATGAGGGTAGAGTGACCCCTAGAAACCGAGGTGTGTGTGCGTGTGATAGGATTAGGAGGGGAGGGAAGGTGGGGAGAAGGGAAGAGTAGGATGAGAGTAGAGTGACCGCATAGGGTGTGTGTGTACTCACCTAGTTGTACTCACCTAGTTGAGGTTGGATGGGTCGAGTCCAAGCTCCTGGCCCCACCTCTTCACTTGTCATTGCTAGGTCACTCTCCCTGAACCATGAGCTTTATCATACCTCTGCTTAAAGCTATGTATGGATCCTGCCTCCACTGCATCACTTCCCAAACTATTCCACTTCCTGACTACTCTGTGGCTGAAAAAATACTTCCTAACATCCCTGTGATTCATCTGTGTCTTCAACTTCCAACTGTGTCCTCTTGTTGCTGTGTCCCATCTCTGGAGCATCCTGTCTTTGCCCACCTTGTCAATTCCTCTCAGTATTTTGTATGTCGCTATCATGTCCCCCCTATCTCTCCTGTCCTTCAGTGTCGTCAGGTTGATTTCCCTTAACGTCTCCCCGTAGGACATACCTCCTAGCTCAGGGACTAGTCTTGTTGCAAACCTTTGCACTTTCTCTAGTTTCTTTACGTGCTTGGCTAGGTGTGGGTTCCAAATTGGTGCCGCATACTCCAATATGGGCCTAACGTACACGGTGTACAGGGTCCTGAACGATTCCTTATTGAGATGTCGGAATGTTGTTCTGAGGTTTGCTAGGCTCCCATTTGCTGCAACAGTTATTTGGTTGATGTGTGCTTCAGGAGATGTGCCTGGTGTTATACTCACCCTAAGATCTTTTTCCTTGAGTGGGGTTTGTAGTCTCTGGCCCCCTAGACTGTACTCCGTCTGCGGTCTTCTTTGCCCTTCCCAATCTTCTTGACTTTGCACTTGGTGGGGTTGAACTCCAGGAGCCAATTGCTGGACCAGGTCTGCAGCCTGTGCAGATCCCTTTGTGGTTCTGCCTGGTCTTCGATCGGATGAATTCTTCTCATCAACTTCACGTCATCTGCAAACAGGGACACTTCGGAGTCTATTCCTTCAGTCATGTCGTTCACAAATACCAGAAACAGCACTGGTCCTAGGACTTACCCCTGTGGGACCCCACTTGTCACAGGTGCCCACTCTGACACCTCGCCACGTACCATGACTCGCTGCTGTCTTCCTGACAAGTATTCCCTGATCTATTGTAGTGCCTTCCCTGTTATCCCTGCTTGGTCCTCCAGTTTTTCACTAATCTCTTGTGTGGAACTGTGTCAAACGCCTTCTTGCAGTCCAAGAAAATCCAATCCACCCATCCCTCTCTCTCTTGTCTTACTGCTGTCACCATGTCATAGAACTCCAATAAGTTTGTGACACAGGATTTCCCTTCCCTGAAACCATGTTGGATGCTGTTGATGAGATCATTCCTTTCTAGGTGTTCCACCACTCTTCTGTGTGAGTGTGAGTGTGTTTGGGGGAGGTGTGAGTTGGAGATACTGCTAATACATACCAGTAATTCTGAGTTATAAAAAGCAGAAATTGATACTTGGGTCTAAAGCTTCTAGCTTCTATGAGTGTCTACCCTTGTGTGTGTGTGTGTGTTTGTGTGTGTGTTAGTTAGTTACCATTTGGTCCTAGGCACATGTCGATTAGACACTAGGCCTGTTGTATGTGCATACGTGTGTGTGTATGTCTGTCCGTGTGTGTGTGTGTGTGTGTGTGTGTGTGTGTGTGTGTGTGTGTGTGTGTGTGTGTGTGTGTGTGTGTGTGTGTGCGTGCGTGCGTGCGTGCGTGCGTGCGTGCGTGCGTGCGTGCGTGTGTGTGTGTGTGTGTGTGTGTGTATGTGTGTGTATGTACTCACCTAGTTTAGGTTGCAGGGGTCGAGTCCAAGCTCCTGGCCCCGCCTCTTCACTGGTCGCCACTAGGTCATTCTCCCTGAACCATGAGCTTTATCGTACCTCTGCTTAAAGCTATGTATGGATCCTGCCTCCACTACATCACTACCCAGACTATTCCACTTCCTGACAATTCTGTTACTGAAGAAATACTTCCTAACGTCCCTGTGGTTCATCTGAGTCTTCAGCTTCTAACTGTGCTGTGTCCCATCTCTGAAACATCCTGTCTCTGTCCACCTTGTCGATTCCTCTCAGTATTTTATATGTCGTTATCATATACCCCCCTATCTCTCCTGTCTTCCAGTTTCGTCATGTCGATTTTGTGTGTGTGTGTGTGTGTGTGTGTGTGTGTGTGTGTGTGTGTGTGTGTGTGTGTGTGTGTGTGTGTGTGTATGTGTGTGTGTGTGTGTGTGTGTGTGAATGTGTATGTGTGTGAGGGAGAGATGGTTAGGGGGGCAGGGGAGGGGTAGTTTTGGTTGAAAGATCTGTTATACCTCTCTGTCGTGTAAGCTCAAATTTAGTCCCAGCTGTCTTTCCTGGTAATGCTACTCTCTCCACTTATTGCCCTTTCTGGATTTAAGTATCAATTACTGCTGGTTATTATTCTATTCCTTGCTCACATTGAGAGAGGACTTCCTAGCTTCCTAAGTAATCATACTGCTAATAGCTACCGGTAGTAATACTACATTACCCCTGATGATAAATTAGACACATTCTATTCAAGATTGATGAACTGAACACATCGACTCAAGGTTGAGGGACTGATTACCTCATTCTCCTGTTCTTCAAGTTTCTCCTACGTATGGACTGATGAAGCCACTGTGTGGCGAAACGTTTCCTCAATAAAGATACCCAAGAGTTGCACATGTGTCTAATTTATCAACATGTCGGTTCTCTGAACCATTCATCTACGAACCATTTATCTACAAATACATTACCCCTACGTTACCCCTCGCTAGACTGCTGCCCTACTCACACTCTCCTCAACACTATCTTCACCTTATCTATGCTATTTCTACTCTAATTCTGGTAATAGCTTGCAGGAGTGAGTGACCAGTATCTAACAGTGATGCAAGACCAGAATCCAGAGCCCACATGCAACCACAATAGGTGAACAATACTTGTGCTGGCAGCAGTGCAGTGACAAATTGCCAGATGGTGATGACGTAGTCGTCGTACATAGGCCTTCTATCACTATTTTGAGATCCTTCACCCGTGATGTTTATAACCATATGTGCTCATACATCCCGCATTCCTCATGCAATTTTACTTTTCACTTATGATAGTATACACTTCACATTATACACACTTCACTTTATATGTATAATGGCACACAACTTGTTGTGACGCCACTGCTTCAGTAGGCCTACTCTGCCACTTTCCCTTATTATATGTTTTATTTTTCCTTTCTCCTTTTGCTTATTAACTTTTTCCCTCTCACTGTATGGTGCCCCACATTTCACTTGTTATCCGAATGCTGGTAATTCTTGAACACCCACTTCCACACTCACTTTGATCTTTGTATATTTGAATCTGTGTGGCAACAGGTGCCTACTAGCCACTAACGGTTTGGCACTTTGAAATATTAATGATTTCAGGCTTCCTCTCGACTTTTTCTTAACTAATAACTTTAGTTATCACTCGTAGGATTGTTCACTGACGTTGCCACTACCACTGATTACTGCTAGCAGTTACTGCACACCTTAAAAACACTAAGGTTCTCGGAGCCTTGTGAACCCACGTCTGTGTGACTGTGTGTGTGTGTGCACTCACCTATTTGTACTCACCTATTTGTGGTTGCAGGGGTCGATTCACAGCTCCTGGCCCCGCCTCTTCGCTGATTGCTACTAGGTCCTCTCTCTCCCTGCCCCATGAGCTCTATCATACCTCGCCTTAAAACTATGTATGGTTCCTGCCTCCACTACATCCCTTTCTAGGCTATTCCATGGCCTGACTACTCTATGACTTAAGAAATACTTCCTAACATCCCTTTGATTCATCTGAGTCTTCAACTTCCAATTGTGACCTCTTGTGTCTGTGTCCCATCTCTGGAACATCCCGTCTTTGTCCACCTTGTCTATTCCGCGCAGTATTTTATATGTCGTTATCATGTCTCCCCTGACCCTCCTGTCCTCCAGTGTCGTCAGGCCGATTTCCCTCAACCTTTCTTCGTAGGACAATCCCCGTAGCTCTGGGACTAGTCTTGTTGCAAACCTTTGCACTTTTTCTAATTTCTTGACGTGCTTGACCAGGTGTGGATTCCAAACTGGTGCTGCATACTCCAGTATGGGCCTGACGTAGATGGTATACAGAGTCTTAAACGAATCCTTACTGAGGTATCGGAACGCTATCTGTAGGTTTGCCAGGCGCCCGTATGCTGCAGCAGTTATCTGATTGATGTGTGCCTCAGGAGATATGCTCGGTGTTATACTCACCCCCAGATCTTTTTCCTTGAGTGAGGTTTGCAGTCTTTGGCCATCTAAACTATATTGTGTCTGCGGTCTTCTTTGCCCTTCCCCAATCTTCATGACTTTGCATTTGGCAGGGTTAAATTCAAGGAGCCAGTTGCTGGACCAGGCTTGTAGCCTGTCCAGGTCTCTTTGTAGTCCTGCCTGATCCTCGTCCGATTTGATTCTTCTCGTCAACTTCGCATCATCTGCAAAGAAGGACACTTCTGAGTCTATCCCTTCAGTTATGTCGTTCACATATACCAAGAACAGAACAGGTCCTAGGACTGACCCCTGTGGAGCCCCGCTTGTCACAGGCGCCCACTCTGACACCTCGTCGCGTACCATGACTCGCTGTTACCTCCCTGTCAGATATTCTCTGATCCATTGTAGTGCCTTTCCTGTTATGTGTGCCTGATCCTCTAGCTTTTTCAGTAACCTCTTGTGAGTAACTGTGTCGAAGGCCTTCTTGCAGTCCAAAAATATGCAGTCGATCCACCCCTCTCTCTCTTGTCTTACTTCTGTCACCTTGTCATAAAACTCTAGTAGGTTTGTGACACAGGATTTTCCTTCCCTGAAACAGTGCTGGTTGTCAATTATTCACTTGTTTCTTTCCAGGTGCCCCACCACTCTCCTCCTGATGATCTTCTTCATGACCTTGCATACTATACACGTTAGTGATACAGGTCTGTAGTTTAGTGCCTCATGTCTGTCTCCCTTTTTAAAAATTGGGACTACATTTGCCATTTTCCATACCTCAGGGAGTTGCCCAGTTTCAAATGATGTGTTGAAGATCTTTGTTAATGGCTCACACAATATCTCTGCTCCCTCTTTAAGGACCCATGGAGAGATGTTGTCTGGTCCCACCGCCTTTGAGGTGTCAAGTTCGCATAGCAGCTTCTTCACCTCCTCCTTGGTTATATGTACCTCATCCAGCACTTGCTGGTGTGCCCCCCAGTTCTGATTTCTTGGAGTCCTACTGGTTTCCACTGTAAATACCTCTTTAAATCTTGTGTTGAGCTCCTGACAAACCTCTCGGTCGTT